>NC_056745.1:1499056465-1499356465 GCF_019279795.1 Protopterus annectens
GACTATATGACATTTATTCCCATGTTAACACCTTTTCCTAAAGTTGTACTCGCATATATTACAACACCCACTTTAAAGAAAAATAAACGGGCTACATCTATGAAGCATGCCTCTCAACTGTATAGATTTTCGCAGAATTTCCAGATTTTTTCTCATATTTTTGGTCAATTTTTCTGAAAATTGTGGTTTTCTGGCAAATTATTAAAGACTGAAGTTAGAAAATATAGACAGACATTTGAGTTTCAGACTTTATACCCTTCAGAAAATTCATGCTAATGCAAAACCTGTTATTCTATCAACTTTCTAAGTTTGTAAGAGCAATATTTAAAAATTGTTCCTGTTTTTGGCCTTTGTCCCAGTTTTATTTATGGCTTTGTGCAGATTTCTTACTGTAAGAGGTTGAGAAGTATGCAATGAAGTAGTAATGCAGTAAGGTACTTTCAGTATCTATATACACTCAATAGTGCTTATTCTCTTATATAAAACACATTTATTGTACATCAGAAAAACTAAACATTTCAAAATACTTTTATGCAGTTTCTCATTCAATGTATTCAGTGTATAGTTATCATATGAACCATCCGTGTATCTGTCTGTCTGTCTGCCTGATGACTGTCCCATAGCCGGATACTGCCATTGAACTACTAGATTTTGCTCCGTCATTTTGATTATTTTCTGTGACTGTTCAAACTGATTTTCATCTCAGTGAAATATTTCTGTTTCAGAGAGCAATTTCTGCAACTCTGGATTATCTTGTACTTTGTCTGCATCATTTCCCCTTGCTTTAACAATTTTATTTTGAACAGATGCCTTCCATTCCTTCTGATCTTTCTTCCACCTTCTCTGTGGAAGACATAAGATCTAGGTTTCTCTTTTGTAGACCTCTAGAACTATGCTTTTGACTTTCCCATGAGTGCTAAATTCTAACTCCATCTCCCATCTTCAGATATGAGAATAGTCTAATGTGTTTGTCATACAAAAACTTCCACCTCTGCTGTTTCCTTTCCAGCATTTCTTTAACTCTGGCTTCATTAAAGAAGCCAAAGCATTTAATTTTCTATTTAGCCTTCTTCCATCATACACTTGAGACAGTAAAAGACGGAGTCCCTGTGCTAGAACATTCCTATTTTCTTTTTTTTTATAATTTTAACCAGATAGCTGGACTGCAGCTGCTGGTCTATAAACCTTTTTAGCCACAATCCAGGCCACAAGAGCAAACCTAAATTTTATATGTATGTGCATATAAAGGCATAAGACTACATTGTGTGTGTGTGTGTGTGTGTGTGTGTGTGTGTGTCTATGTATATATAAATATATATATATATATATATATGTATATGTATATATAAATATATATATATATATGTATGTATATGTATATATATATATATATATATATATATATATATATATATATATATATATATATATGGGTCTACCTGACAACACCAACAACGAAATCACCGACACCACATAACCGAAAGTTCACAAACACGAAACCTCACATGCCCGACACACCACAATCCCGACAATCAACAAACAAAACAAATCCCTGTCCAAAAGCACACACACAACACAAGCACACCAAAATCCTTACAAACCCACACTAAACCTTACATACACAACTATCTATAACCTTAACCCAAACCCTAACCCTAAGGTCCGTCACTATCGCACACTCACCTAACCCGCCCTAACCCTAACTCACTTAACCCGCCCCTAACCCTAAAGACTGTCACTATCGCACACTCACCTAACCCGCGCCCTAACCCTAACTCACTTAACCCACCCCTATCCCTAGAGTCCGTCAATATCGCACACTTACCTTACTCGCACCCTAACCCTAATGTCCGTCACTACCGCATACTTACACAGCCTTTTCACATGTCAGTGTTCTCAGTGTCGGGGTTTTCATCCGTCGGTCATCTCAGTTTTCGATCTTCTGGTGTCGGTGTTCTCATCATCGGCGTTGTCAGCTTTCGGCATTGTCAGGTAGACCCATATATATATATATGAAACAGTCACCAAAGCCATAGATGAAGGGAAGGTAGTCCACACAGCCTATCTGGACCTAGCAAAGGCATTTGACACAATACCCCACTAGGGCATCATAGATAAGCTATCCAGCTTAAATATAAACCTCTATGTCACAAGATGGGTCGCAAACTGGCTCAAAGACAGAACCCACAGAGTGAGAGGTGCTGGAGCCATGTCAGACTCGAAACCGGTCACAAGTGGCGTCCCACAAGGTTCTGTCCTGGGACCGCTCTTGTTCGGTATATACTTTTCCGAGGTACAGGCCAACGTGGGAGGACTATGGCTCACCAAGTTCGCAGATGACTGCAAACTGGGCACCATAATCGACTTTCCAGCTGACACAAACATCTTTCAAAAAGGTCTCACAGAGATGGATAACTGGTGCCAGAGCCATGGTCTAAAGCTAAATGCCAAAAAGTGTATAGTCATACCCTTTGGCAAAAACAATGTGCCCACAAATTACCACATAGGTGGTAACCCATTAAGAACAGAGAATGTAATTAGGGATCTGGGGACCCAAGTTGATAGCAATCTCTCCTTTGACAACCACATTGCCAAAGTGGTTAGAAAGACCTTCTACATAGCCCACCTCATCATGAAAGGATTCACATCTAGATCAAGAGAGGTAATTGTGCCCCTTTATTCATCCCTCATCAGGCCTGTCATAGAATATAATGCCCCTTTTGGGATGTACCTTACCCGACTACTGCAGCAATTAGAAAGACCCCAAAAGTACCTCACCAAGAGGATCAAGGGACTCAAGCAGATGCCATATGCTGCTCGGTTAAAAAAACTCCAGCTCTACTCAGTTGCATACCGCCTACTTCGAGGCGATCTATGCCTGACATAATAAAGCTATGTCCAATCCAGAATTAATGGACATGCTCCACCTCAGTAAATCTAAATCCCTTAGAGCCACACGCTCGAGAGACTTGTACCTCAGCACAGAAATAAATAGAACTTGCTGGAGGGACAGATTCATAACCCAGAGGCTCCCTTCGCTCTGGAATAGAATTCCAATTCATGTTAGGCAGAGCACCTCACTGAATCCTTCAAGAAGAATCCTGATGAGTGGATGGGGGATCGTAGGTTTGTCCCGGGGATTACTTCCGTGTCACTATTAGACAGAGGCACAGTAAACTAAACCTTAAAAAGGGCACAGTATACTCAAATCAAGGGGTGGCGTAAGCCAAACAAAATCGGGCTAGGCTTGTAATTGCCCCAGGGCAGATAGCCTAGTATGAACCTATGAACCTCTATAGATATATATATATATATATATATATATATATATATATATATATATATATATATATATATATATATATATACACACACACACACACACAACAATTTAGTATAGTATGTCAAATAATATATTTTAAAAGATGGGACCAAACTGGGCGCCCAGAGAAAATTCACACAGTCAACGGGAAAAACATGCAAAAAAAACTTCATATAAAATGTGGGTGGAGGCTGGGCTTGATGCCAGACTGTGAAGCTGTGAAGATGTTACCACTTAGCAATTATGTTGCCTTATATTCCAGAATTTTGAGATGAAAATCCCCATAGGTACACTATTCGCTGTCTGAATAATTTGTTGTACATGTCCATTTCAATGAGGATAACAGACATGAACTCAACATTATCTGTTTAAATTCCCATTCTTTTCAAATATTTTAAATTTTGAACATATTCTGTGAACTACTGTCACATATGACAATATCAGGTATGCCTTATCTTGGATGTATATACATTAATGCATTTACTACAGTTACTTGCGGTGTCTGTCAGCTTCATAACTAGGGGTACTTAGGACAGTAATCTAAAATATTAAGTACTCTGCTTCATTTGAAATGAAACAAATCTGAACCCACTGTGTTCCATAGCTGTCCCAGCACTGTAGAGAATAACATTTATTTTCTGATATTAGTATTATGGTATGAATTGCACAGCAATTACAATTATCACCAAAGCCCACTAAACCATTACAGTGATAAGGTCAATATACTGAAACCATGCTCAGCAAATCCAGGCACTTTAATGTCACCAGATAACCTGCAGAGATAGTCAACACTCTACATACCATAAGTGGACCTACTCAGAAAGCACCAGATGGGGTGCAGGTACATTACACTGGCTGTGTGAAAACAAACCGAGGATGTCTTAATATATGCAGGGAGGACAGTGCTAACGGTAAAGGAATGACAGTGCTGTATGCTATAAGTGCTATAAAGGGTCATGTGTGCAGTGATTACACATACACTGATTATAACACTGACAGGTGAGAGGCCTGAGAAACTCTAACATGTCTCTGCGTATCAGGGAACATACACAACATTGTCCCAGTGATTTTCCACCACATCACTTTTTGACTTCTCTAGGTAATGAAATCCTCAGTGGAGTTTTCATTCAGCATCCCGTTTTAGCTGGTTTAATTGTTGGATGTTCATGGCATGACCATATGACAGTATTCCATTGCTTACTTTACAGTTTGGCATCACACGTTCTACTTGTGTTAATATTTCTCACCAGTATGTTATGATACTCTTTCCTGGTACTTCATTGTAGGTTGTGACTCATGTTCTCTCAAGTATCTGTTTTCATAGCTGGTAGGGTTTTGTCAACTCCAAACATTATGCCTTTGACAACCACTTGCAGATGTGCTTTCAGCTCCTCATCTGATGAATTATATAGTTTTAAGTCACCCAGAAAAAGTAGATGAGAAGTCTTTAAGTAAGGTTGTTTTCTGGCAGCCAAACTGTAACATGACCTAATATGTTAAGCAAACATCTTAATGGGTTAAGGACAAGACAAAACAACAGTGGTGACATAGAATCAACCTGGAATACCACCCTTTGAATTTTTATCCCTAGGATAATAATTTGCCTTTTGTAATGGCTTAACTGCAAAGTGGTTTGCCACTGTTTCATGCTCACTATAATATAACTGATCGATGTAGGATGGATCTTATACATCTGTAAGCACTCATTTATCCATGAATGTGGAATGTCATTTTTTTTTTGCAATCTAACCATGCCATACTCAGATTCCGCCCTCTTTTACCATTCTCTATTATGGCTTTATTTAGCAACAAACGATCTTTTATTCCATATGACTGTCTTTTGTTACCCTTTTGTTCTATTGCCATAACTGAGTTTTTTTTTTAAATGACGATAAACTCTGTCTGCATCAATTCCTGTATATTGTTTGTACATCATTGGAAGGCAAGTTATTGGTCTATAATTTTTAGGATGGCTTACAGGTTCACAGTATCACTGATTTAGCCCTGAGTAAGAATTATTTATATGTGCATCCCAAGCAGACATCAACCTAGTTAACAACAGGAAAAACAATACTCCTAATGATCTAAAATATTGATGAATTAGGCTCCTTACATGGTACTACTACAAGAAAGATATTCTTTTTAAGATTTTCTTATACTTTTTTTTACTTTTGCATTCAATATCTTTTGATGTAGTGGTTTACCTAATATCCTGAACATGTTAGCAATGAGTAAATAGCTTTCCCATTCCTATTACCCAAAAGCTTTAAAAGCATTTTCTGACATGTTACTACCTTCATTTGTATCTAATTTAAATTCAAAATGTTATTAATTCTGTGTTTGCTTCTCTTCGCAATCTGACTGATTATATTGGTTAAATGCCAGACACTTCTTTCCCTCATGCTTATACCCACATCTAGTACATAAGGCTTTACTTCCAGAGTAGCACACAGTTATCTTGCTTATACACTTTCATTTTTTTTCAATTAATTATTTTAACTATGTGTTTGCAGTTTCACTTCAGCTGTATATATCCACAGCTTTTGATACGGCCACGTCTGCTTCTCTTAAAAGACTGCTGTCTGCTTTATTATTTCTCATGCCAAAACTATTCTATCTGATATCAACATATCATGCAGCTTAGCAATTTCAGACTTTGGTAAAATGTATTAGTTCATTGCCATAAATTTATTTATTTTATTTATTTTTATTTATTTATTTACATTTGTTGACCGGGAGTGTCCAACTGGACGTATGTCCATTTTCAGCGGAGGCCCGGGGAGAAAAGCTCCACAGTTAAATAAACAGACAGTAGTTACATTGGATTACATAGCGATTAACAATTTAGCACAGCAATTACTTACAACATATTTACAGATGAAGAACATAGAACATAAATACCCACAGTGTTTTCCTTTGAGCCCCTGTTGCTTGTAAAGAATAAATAACAAATAAATGGAATTTTTTTTCTTATCTTAAAATAACTCCTGAAATGTTCCCTTACTGATAACTATTCATCTTTATCCTCACCTTGAAAGGCACAACTGTTAAATTCCTTTAGTTTTTTTCCTTGCAATTTACAATAATATTGCTGGCTCCATGGTGCAGATGGATGGAGCTCTGACTGTGACCCAAGGGATGGGGTTTGATTAGTGACTCTGATACTGAAGGAGCCAAATAGGCAGGAATAGGAGAAAGATAAGTAAAGCAAACTGTCCTACTTACCTTTCTCAAGGGCAGAGAGGGTTGAGATTACTCAGAGAATACATGGGGAAATATGATTTGCCTGCTGAAGATTGGGCAAATCACTTGTTCTGCTTCAGGTTTAGGGTTGGGGCTGCTTTCTGGCAGCATACTTTGTGGAGGATGACCACTGCAGTTAGCCCATTGTGTGGCTCCCTTCACCTGCTTAGCCAGACATTCATGGTGAAACATAACAACACAAAAAGGTAACAACCCTCAAACCATCCCTGATGGCTGCATAAATAATGTCCCCTCTTGGTCACCCCTTACCTAGGTGAGGTAGAACAAATTGGCTGATTGGTCAGGGGAGTTCTAATGATCAATAGGCAACAGGGTAAAGAGCACACATGCACAAAAAAACATAGAAACATGTCACATTGTTCCTCTCTATACTTCTCAACTATACTGCTCATGAAGATGAATAAATTCAATTTCTACAGCAACAGTTTCTAACTAAATTACAGCTGAACCATCTTTATATGAAAAGTACTCAGGATTCTCACATGTTATGCAAGTAAAAGATAAAATGGAGACTGTTTTTTGGAATTAGACTGGATAGCCACACAGCAAGGTGATCATAGTCAAAACATGGGGGAAATAAAATGCTGAGATGAAAGGCAGTTGCAGCATACTGGGTGCTGAAATGCTGAATGAGGCTTCCGTGATCTAGACACACAGAATATGCAGGCACTGTTGGACAGTATTCTCATACTCATGAATAAGTTACACTATCTGGTGGGGCCATGGGGGAAATCTGCACATGGTCATAGGATCATAGGAGATTACTAGGCTGTTGACCAGGAAGTCATTTTAAGCCTAGCTATTTCAACCCAATGTAATACCATAGAAGTGCTAGTCAATACCCAAGATTGCATTTAGTGATGACTGCCTATGTCCAGGATAGTTATGGGTGCTATCCCCAGTAAGAATTTTGGTGCACCATCCAGTCATCCAGGTTCCTCTTGAACAGTGTCATAGAGGTGTTTTGTTTCACGTGAACTGGTAGCCTGTTCCAAAGATGTGGCAGTTGCTGGGAGATAAATCTTTCCCTCCATCATGTCCTATTTAAGTTGCAGGCCATATTTAAGTCCCTGGAATGGGTAGCTTTAGACTAATTTCATTTATGGATATGCAGTAAGTTCATTAGGTCTGGGTCTTGGATTGCTCTGTAAGCTAGGCACAAGCTACCCCTAAAAGGTATATATGATACGGAGTACAGTGACAGGGATTTTAGTTGGTCCATGTAAGGTATATGCTGGAGCCCCTTGATTTTCTTTGTAAGATACCTCTGAGGTCTCTTCAGGTACTGCAGGTGTTTTGTATGGTACATGCTGAATGAGGAGTTATACTCAATTATGGGCCAGATTAGTGCCAAGTATAGAGGGGTTATAACCTCTTTTACTTTAGAGGTGATACCTTTACTAGTCAAGTGTGCTATGTGGAAAGCTTTCCTTGCTATGGTAGACAGGTGGTGGTCAAAGTTAAGGTCGCAGTCAACCTGTGATCCCAGGTCCCTTACCACTTCATGGGTACTTAGCGTATTGTTGTTAATTTGATAGCTTGAAGGGACATTGTTGTGCCAAAGGGAATGATGATGCATTTTTTTGCATTCAGTTTGAGACAGTGACTAGTACACCAGTCACTGATCTGCGTGAGACCCTCCTGGAGTATACTGATATCATTTGGGATTCAATGATTGCACCTAGTTTGTAGTCGTCTGCAAACTTGGTCAGCCACAACCCTGTAGTTTTGACCTGAACTTCTGAGAAGTATAAGCCAAACATTAGGGGGCCCAGCACAGACTCCTGTGGCACCTGTTGGTAACAGGTCTACTGGTTGAAGTGGAGTCTCCCACTTTGATAGTGTGTGCCCGGTTTGTGAGCCAGATGGCAACCCATCTTACAATGAAGTGTTTTACATTCAGTTTTCTAAGTTTAACAATAATGCCTGAATGTGGGATTGTGTTGAATGCCTTTGCCAAGTCAAGGTATGCTGTGTGCACAGATATGCCCTCATCAATGGCCTTTGGCACACTTTCAAAGATATCCACCAGATTTTCAAGCAGGATCTGCCCTACAAAAGCCAAACTGGGCAGGATCCAGGGTTTGGAGGTCACCTATGTCTTTATGAAGTCTATAATGATACGCTCCATGGCCTTACAGATGAGGTTGGTCAGGCTTATGTGTCTCTAATTCACTGGGTGTGTTGTTAGGCCACCTTTGTGGAGGGGAATAACTGTAGCTGTTCTCCATTCCACAGGAACAAAGCCTGTGGCTAGCCTATGATTGATAAGAATACTTAGTGGTGATGCTAGTTCATGTTTTAGCCTGTTTAGAAGGCAGCCTGGGATATCATCTGGTTCCATAGAGACTGTTTTTTTTTTGCCTTAGACAGGGCTTTGAGGACCTGCTCTTCAGAAATCTAAGATTGTCAGGAAGTTTGGGGGAGTGCTTTTTGTAAGTTAGGAGGGGATAAGGTAGTGAAATTTTCTCCAAACCTATCTGCTAGCAGGTTTGCTATCTCTGTGGGTCAGTGTGTGTGATACCATTGGCCACCAGTTCTGCACATACTTGGGTCCCACCCTTTAGGTTATAAATGTAGCTGCAAAAGGCCTTATGGTTATTCTGGACAGTACTTGCTAGGTTTCTCTCAAAAGACCTCTTAGAGGATTTGACAAGTTGCCTTATTTGCCTGTAGAGGCTGAGGATTTTGATAAAGCAACTTTGGAAACTGGTTTGCCCAGCTGAGTACTTGAAAAAGACATGAACAATTGGTCTGATTTCCTAAATGATTTCATTCTATCCAAGTAAAAACATAATTGGCTATGTACATCCAACAAATGCAAACAATATTCTCCTTTGTTTGAAAAGTTTGGGAAGAAAACTGGAAGGTCTATGCATTGATTAATATTTGAGTCCGATACTACTTTGGGTAGAAAGGAGGTGCTAGTTCTAAGTGATGCTCTCTCTTTGTGAAAAATGATATATAGACGTTTCACGCACAATGCCTCCAATTCTGATATTCTCCTGGCTGATGTGATGGCCACCAGGAATAGGGTCTTCCAGGATAAAAATTTGATATCACAGGAGGCTGCTGGCTCAAAGGGCAGAAGGACCAAGCTTTGCAAGACTAGCGTTAAATTCCAAGGTTCAATGGGTTCTTTAAAAGGTGGTTCCAAATGTAAAACACCCTTTAGGAAAGTTTTACAGAGGCGATGAGACATTAAGGAAAGGTAATGAAAGCCATTATGAAAATTTGAAATAGCTAGATGAACTTCAACAGTCGAAGCTGAGGGTCTCAATTGGAATAAGGTTGCTAAGTATTCTAGTACCTTGTCAATTGAGGCTTAAAATGGGTCAATTCATTCTCCATGAGACCAAAGAGCAAATCTGTTCCATTTACTGAGGTAAAGTTTCCTGGTGGATGGTTTATGGGAAGCCAGAAGTATCTGTTGTACTAGGGAGGATAGATTATTCTGCCTGGTAATCACTGAAAGTGGAGGTACCAATCCATCAGCTTGACACTTTGTAGAGTGGGATGGACCAGTCCCTGTGGATGAGACAACAGGGCTGGAGTTGGATCCAGACTCCACGGGCGATGGAATAGATGAGGCCAGAAAAAGGGGAGCCAGACTTAACGGGGCCAATAAGGTGCAATGAGGATTACTTTCCTTCTCAACTGTTGGGCTTTCTTCAAAACTTGAGGAATTAGAGGGAATGGTGGAAAGTGTCTTGAGAGAGTATCACCTGAATCTGTGACCTCAACCTTTGCAGTCTGTGGAAAGGCAGAGCAGCCACGGAGGATTTTGTGTTGAAAGTTGCTCCGATTAATTCTATTTCTTGTGCGGGGGATAGTTTTGACTTTTCATTGTTTTTTGAAATGCCTAAAGTCTGCCGCTTTAGAACAGAGTCCAAGACGTGAAGCAATAGATGCCTGGTGGGGCAGTGAGAAGCCAGTCATCTAAATACGGAAACATGCGGAATCCTAGTAGCCTTAGGTGAGCTGCTACTACTGCCATGCATTTGGTGAACACCCTGGGGGCTGTAGTGAGACCAAAGGGCAGTGCTGGAAATTGGTAATGATTGGCCCCCAGCTGGAAGTGGAGGTGTCTTCTGAAGCGCTTGTCCATTTCTATGTGGTAATACACATCCTGAAGATCTATAGAGCACATCAAATCATCTTTTTCCAGAAAAGAAAGGATCGACTGTACCGTGACCATCCGGAATTTTGTCTGTCGAACAAACTTGTTCAAAACACTGAGGTCTAAAATTGTCCTCCAGTCCCCTGTGTTTTTTGGCACTAAAAAGAATCTTGAGTAAAATCTGGATCCTATTTGGTCTGGTGGGACTGTTTGGATGACTCTTTTTTGAAGCAGCTTTTGGATTTCTAGTGCTGCTGTATCCCTCTGACTGGGTGGAACATTGGGGATTCATATTTGCGGTCTTGGATGAAGTTCATAGAGGATGTGGTAAGCTCTGGTAATTATGATCTGCACCCAGGAATCTGATGTGATTGAGTGCCAGGCTAAGTGGTGCAGAGAGAATCTTCCAGCGACTGCTTCCAGAGGTAAGCAATCAGGCCATTGGTCAGGAGCACTGGTAGGGTTGTCCAGAGAAAGAATATCTGGAGCCCTGATTACATGGGCCCCCTCTGCCACAGGGGGGGCTTTCCTGATGAGACCCCCCCCCCTGCCCCGGGAGGAAAACTCACATGTGTCTACAAAGTTACATAAGTGATTCCAGGCATGACGCCTAATGGCAATGCCTGTACCCACTGTACTGGCTGTCCCTTCGGCTGTGTGTGCAATAAGCTACATGGATGAGTTTGATATTGATTCTAGGGTGGCAAGCTGGGAGGCAACCTTATCGCGTACCTCATCAGACACTGCTCCTGCCAAGGTCCGTGAGAGCTCAGTAATCAGGTCCCTTTGAAGATGGGTGAAATGTGCCAAGAAATTCAATTACCATATGGCAAAGGTCATTGAAGAATAGACCCGCATCCCAAATCTGTCCTTCATCCGAGACTCTTGGTTTGGAGGATGGACAGCAGGACTCTACTCTGTGAGTTCCTTCTTTGTAGCAGCTGCCACCACCATAACATCTACTGCTAAACCTTTGGACCAGTGGGGTTAATCTTCTGGTGCAGTGAGAATTTTGTCTGGTCTCCAGGGAATTGGCTCTATAGTGTTAGGGGGCTTACAAGCACGCTGCACGATGAGTTATACTAATTCATTGGCAGGTGGGGTCACCCAGGCAGTAGAAGTTCGGGCACAAAAAGCCTGAAAACAGATTCCTCGGAGGAAGGGTTGGTGGGCTTCACCCCTCTGTTTCAAGATTTCCAGGATGTCAACAAAGGAGACATCTTCAGTGGGTGACTGTGGGGACCCTTCCCCTTCATCATAGTCTGTATCCACAGTGAGAGATTCTTCTGGAGAATTTAAGTGCTTCCTCCTGCATGACCTCTTGCGTGGTGGCTCCTCAGGGGGAAGCTCTGAGGAGGACTCCAAAGAGAGGGTACCCTGAAGTAGGGTGTCTTGCTGCTTTTGTGCCCACTGTCTAGATGTTGCAGGTTGTGCAAGCCAGAGGTTACATAGATGTGGCACTCTGACAAAGATGGTGCCAACTGTGAGCCTGTAGAAGCAAGAGCCCTCTGTATAATCTGAAAGGCAGGCCCACCTGAAGAGGGATGGGAGCCTGGAACCGAGAAAGACAACCTCAAAATCAGGGTCACACCCCACTCTGATGAGCTCACCCCAGACCAGGATCCCCGAGAGGGCTTGGAACTGTCAGAGCACCCAGATATGTAGACAGCACCATGGAAAAAATTGGTGCTGAACTAGGGATCCTGGAGCCAGCAGCCAAGTCACAGTCCCAAGGGTGGGTTAGCTCCAAATGAGCTGAGGACCACAGAGTCAGCTCCAGATAACCAAGGTGAGGTTCACCATCAGCACCAAAGTAGTTGGCACCAGGAGCAGAGTCGTAGATGAGGGTTCCAAGACCCGCAGATAGGTTGAAGGAGGAAGATAAGTTGGAGTCCTTGGAGAATAAACCTTGGCTTCAGATGGGAGGGAGGTCCTAGAGGGGGCTGAAAGACCTCCAGCTGCTAAGAACTGATCCACTAATCTATATCAAGCTCTGAAAGGCTCCTCGTGGAATGAATAGACATCCCCAAGGGTGATTCTGGATGTTCAATGAAGGGACTCAGCTGTTGACCATAAAAAGAGTTACTAGATGGAGAGTAGCTAGTCCTGCATAAGGATTCAACCTTCAGCACACGGTTAACTTACCAACTGTTTGTGTTGCAGGGGAAGTAACTGGTATGATTGAAGGGGTCAGTACCAAGGTAACTTCTGTTTGTTCCATATTAGTTGTTGGCACTGTGAAGGGAGTTGTAGGCTTCGGCACCAAAACTGCTTTCGGTGTCAATTTTGAATGTTTAGGCTTCAGTTCTGAAGAGGAAACCTGGCCTTTAGAAGTTTTTGAATCAAGTGATTTAGGAGATACTGGAACAGAGAGGCTCCTCTTTTTAGCTTTTTTCCTGGGAGACTTTGACATCTCCGCCTCACAGAAAGCCTCACTAAAAGGGCATTTTAACAACCCCTTGAGGATTAATTTGTTGTGCCTCTCTGCAAGGGTCTGAGCACTGAAACCCTTGCAAAGTTCACATGGCAGCTGGATTTCTAAGTGTGGCACCCCAGACAATAACACAGGAAAGATGCCCGTCTGAGTTGGGCATCTTTCTGCCACATCCATCACACTGCTAAAAACCAGTTGTACCTTTCTGTTTTTCTGCCATGCTGTATTTGAAGAAAAAGTACGTACAGCCAACAACTCTGTCACATGCACACACCAGTAAACAGAAAGACAAGATATATATATATATATATATATATATATATATATATATATATTTTTTTTTTTTTTTTCCTCGTACCAACAATGATAGCAAAGCGAATACCCAGAAGGAGTAAAGAAAGGGAAAAGGGTAAATACCAACGACAGTATTACTGAATTACCAGAGGGAAGGGAGGAGATATACCAATGATGGTAAAGCGACAGAATACCAAAAGGGTAAAAGGGAAGAAATATAACACTTGCACTCAACAGAAAGCACATTATTCAGCAAAAACTAGCTTAACGACAAGTTTAAAGATAAGAACAAGCCTTAATAATGTATTTATGAAGAAAAATAGCACTTAGCTTGAGAGCGTGGCTGAAATGTCCTAAAACTTTATATGGCAAATGAGATCTGAAAGGAAGGGAAGAGAGGCACTATGGGTAGTCTTAGCTTGAGAGTTTCTGGCTAGCGCGAGCTTGATACAACGGCTGAGTCGGTTCTGAGGATGGAACCAAAACCCAACAGTCAAGAATGAATGAAGACGGAAAACATCAGATCATGTGTTTTTGCAGTGGGACAAGCCATCCTACAGACCCTCACCCTCTGCGACTTATATACCCCAACACAGAGATGGCACCACAGTGGAGGAAGAACCAATACCCTGAACCCTGCTGTGCATCAGTCTACAATATACAAGTTTTGCTCAATTGCAGCCTTTGAAATTTTGTTGTTTGAGCTTTTCTGTTAAACTTTGTAGGTTTTGCATAGATGGGCATTTGCCTAAGTGATAGGGAACCATATACATGTATATACACACAGACAAAGCGAGAGAGAGATGGCAGCCTGGATTGTACGCTTAGTAAATGCCTATGCCATGTTGTAATACACACATATACATATATATATATATATATATATATATATATATATATATATATATATATATATAGGCCTACTTCATAACACTGAAATTTCATAATGTTGAATTTCATAACATTGAGACCAAAACATCTAAATCCCAAAACACAAAACATTGAAAACTCAGAACATTGAAAGTGTGCTTCATAACACTGAACTACAATGCATATGTAAACAACATCCTCCCCACCTATAACAACACCTAACTAACAAACACACTTTCTACTATGTTTTTGGATTATTTTTAACTGCTGTGGTGCTTTTTTATGTACTGCATTTGGCTGAAGCAGTTTTTAGCTGTACTACGTGGAATTAAAGCATTTTGGAGTGTGGAAGCCTTCTTGTGCCCTGTCTCTGTATAACACAAACACTTGTGCCTACCACAGGCTTGGCTCTGTATAACACAAACACTCTGAGTATACAATCGGCCTGGCTCTGTATAACACAAACACTTTGTGTACACCACCAACCTGTCTCTGTATAACGCAAACAGTCTGTGTATACCACCGGCCTGGCTCTGTATAACACAAATATTCTGTGTACAACACCAGCCTGACTCTGCATAACACAAACACTATGTGTACAGCACTGGCCTGGCCCTGTATAACAAAAACACTCTGTGTACACCACCGGCCTGGCTTTGTATAACACAAACACTCTGTGTATACCACCAGCCTAGCTCTGTATAAAACAAACACTCTGTGTATACCACCAGCCTAGCTCTGTATAAAACAAACACTCTGTGTATACCACCAGTCTAGCTCTGTATAACACAAACACTCTGGGTAGACCACCAACATGGCTCTGTATAACACAAACACTCTGTGTATACCACTGGCCTGGCTCTGTACAACACACTCTGTGTATACCACCGGCCTAGCTCTGTATAACACAAACACTCTGTGTACACCACCAGCCTGCCTCTGTATAACACAAACGCTTTGTATATATCACTGTCCTGGCTCTGTATAACTCAAACACTCTGTGTATACCACCAGCCTGGCTCTGTATAACACAGACACTCTGTGTACACCACTGGCCTGGCTCTGCATTACACAAACACTCTGTGTACAGCACCGGCCTGGCTCAGTATAATGCAAACACTGTGTATACCACCGGCCTGGCTCTGTATAGCACAAACACTCTGTGCATACTACTGGCCTGGTTCTGTATAACACAAACACTCTGTGTATACAACCTGCCTGGCTCTGTATAACACACATGCTCGGTGCATACAACCTGCCTGGCTCTGTATAACACACATGCTCGGTGCATACAACCTTTCTGGCTCTGTATAACACACATGCTCGGTGTATACAACCTGCCTGGCTCTGTATAACACACATGCTCGGTGTATACAACCTACCTGGCTCTGTATAACACACATGCTCAGTGTATACAACCTGCCTGGCTCTGTATAACACACATGCTCGGTGTATACAACCCGCCTGGCTCTGTATGACACACATGCTTGGTGTATACAACCTGCCTGGCTCTGTATGACACACATGGTCGGTGTATACAACCTGCCTGGCTCTGTATAACACACATGCTCGGTGTATACCACCGGCATGGCTCTGTATAACACACATGCTCGGTGTATACAACCTGCCTGGCTCTGTATAACACACATGCTCGGTGTATACAACCTGCCTGGCTCTGTATAACACACATGTTCGGTGTATACAACCTGCCTGGCTCTGTGTAACACACATGCTTGGTATATACCACCGGCATGGCTCTGTATAACACACATGCTCGGTGTATACAACCTGCCTGGCTCTGTATAACACACATGCTCGGTGTATACAACCTGCCTGGCTCTGTATAACACACATGCTCGGTGTATACAACCTGCCTGGCTCTGTATAACACACATGCTCGGTGTATACAACCTGCCTGGCTCTGTATAACACACATGCTCGGTGTATACAACCTGCCTGGCTCTGTATAACACACATGCTCGGTGTATACAACCTGCCTGGTGCTGTATAACACACATGCTCGGTGTATACAACCTGCCTGACTCTGTATAACACACATGCTCGGTGTATACAACCTGCCTGGCTCTGTATAACACAAATGTTCAGTGTATACAACCTGCCTGGCTCTGTACAACACACATGCTCGGTGTATACAATCTACCTGGCTCTGTATAACAAACATGCTCGGTGTATACAACCTGCCTGGCTCTGTATAACACACATGCTCGGTGTATACAACCTGCCTGGCTCTGTATAACACACATGCTCGGTGTATACAACCTACCTGGCTCTGTATAACACACACGCTCGGTGCATACAACCTGCCTGGCTCTGTATAACACACATGCTCAGTGTATACCATCATTCTCATCAACATCATCATCATCATCAGCCCCCTTTTTCCCATTTTTCTACATGGAGTCAGGGTATCATGCTAACTATCACCAGCACTCTCGATTCAGTGCCACACTCCTGCCTTCTTCATCACTCATGCCTGACTGTCGCACATCTTCTTTCACACAATCCATCCACCTCTTGCTGGATGTCCTCGCCTCCTCTTACCTTCTTCCTGTCTGTCCCAAATCTTCCTCACCAGACTGTCTTCTGCTTTTCTGCACATGTCCAAACCACCGTAATCTGTTCTCTTTCATCTTTTCTGCAACTGGAGCTACTTTGGCTTCTGCTCTTATGTCATTTCTTCATCTGTCCCACAGTGGGCATCCTACCACCCTTCTCATGCACTTCATTTCCATCATCTCTAAATTCTTCAACTGTTCTTCCTTTACTGCCCAGGTTTCTGTACTATGCAGTACTACTGGTCACACCACTGTCTTGTACACCTTACTTTGCAGCTTCTTTGGTATTCTTCTTTCATATACTACACCTGACATTCTATGCCAGTTGGCTGCAGCCCCTCTGATTCTAGCTTTGACCTCTTCATTCAGACTTCCCTTCTCCTCAACCATCCCTGCCAGATACTTGAAGCTGTTTACCTGTTCCACTATCTTCCCTTCTATCTCTCTTCTCATCTTCTTATGATTTCCCCAGTTTTCTGCCATTACCACAGTCTTATCTTTAATTAGTTTCATCTCACGTGCCTTCAGTTTTGCATTCCATTCTCCTATACTTTGCTGGAGTTCTTGCTCAGAGTCTGCCTGTAATGCCACATCATGTGCCTGTAATGCCACATCATGTGCCTGTAATGCCACATCATGTGCCTATAATGCCACATCATCTGCATACAGCAACTTTGTTGATCTGTCCCCTCCAACCTTTTTGCTAATATAGTCCATCACCAGTATGTACAGCAGTGGGCTCAGAGCTGAACCCTGGTGTACACCTACTCCCACTGGGAACCCCTCTGTGAGGCCGAACACTGTTCATACTTTAGTCATTGGGTCCTTTTACATACCCTGCACTAATTCTACCAATGTTTCTGGGACTTCAAACCACTGCAGTACTGCCCAGATCAGCATTCTTGAGACCTTGTCATATGCTTTCTCCAAGTCTAGGAATGCCCAGTTGGACTCTCTCCTCATCTCCAGCTTCTTCTCAAATATCTCTCTCTCTGCAAACATTGGTTCAATTGTTTTGTATCCTGACCTGGATATGAATTGCTCATCTCCCATCTTACATTCTACTACTCTGCGTATCCATTTATCAATCACCCTCTCCAGAACTTTTATACAATGTGATAGGAGTTTGTTGCCTCTGTACTGCCCACAGTTGTGGATGTCTCCTTTGATCTTGTACACTGGTACAAGCATGCTTATTCTCCAGTCATCTGGGATAAGCTTTTCACTCCACACTGCTATTAGTACCCTCATGAGCCATTTCTCCCCTGTCTCACCCGGCATCTTTATCATATCTGCTGTGACCTCATCTGAGCCTGCTGCTTTCCCTGACTTCATTTTCCTTAGTGCTGTTCTTACTTCTTCTATGGTGGGCTTCTCTTTTTCTCACATTGTAGGCTGTTTCTGGGGCAGTACAGCTTCTGTGGGGTTTTCTTCATGCAGAAGCTGCTGGAAATACTCCTTCCATCTGCCTTTGATGTCCTGTGGATTGGTGAGCAGGTTGTTTCTGGCATCCCTTATGATTGGTGTCTGACTATCATCATTATCTTTCTGTCTTTGTCTTGCAACCTGATATAGTTTCTTTGTGCCACTTACTGAGTCACTTTCCAGAAGTTGGTAGAGTGCCTCTGATGCCCTATTCTTTGCTATTGCAACTTCTTTCTTAGCTTCTTTGTTGGCCAGACAGTAGTCCTTCCTAGTCTGGTCAGTCTTTTCTATCTCCCACTTCTTCCTGGACTCCTTATTTCTTTTGATGACTTTCTGGACTTCTGCATTCCACCACCAGCTTTCCTTATGTACCTTATTTCCATACCTGGCTCTGCCACATGTCTTTTCTATAGTCCTTAACACATGCTATTTTTAGGCTCTGTCATTCTTGTTTAGCTCCACCTATTTCCTCCTCTTCTTGGGGTGCTAGAGCCCTGATTAATTCTTTGAACTGTTGTACATTCTCTCCAGTCAACTTTCAGATCTTCAGCCTGGTCTCTGTTGACCTTAGGGCCTTCTCTGATCACTGATTGCAGCTGATTGTGACAACTAGTGGTTTATGCTGTGGGCCAACTGTTTCACTGGGGATGACTTTGTAATCATGGATTCTACCCCAATGCCTTTTCCTTACTAGGAGGAAGTCTACCTGAATTGCATGTTTGCTACTGTGATCTTGTGACTGCCTCTCTTTCTGAACCATGTGTTGGCTACTATCAAGCTATTTGCCAGACAGAAGTCTAGAATGGTTTATTCTTTATTTCTGTTACCCCACCCATGTGGACCCAGGCAGTCCTCATATCCTGTTCTGTCTGTCCCAATATGTGTATTCAAATCACCCATTATCAACACCAGTTCATGTTGTCCTGCTTTCTAGTAGGTCCTGCAGCTGATGTCTGAATGCACTCTTTTCCTCATTATCACAACCCTGCTGTGAGGCATAGGCTGAGATTATGAATACTGCCCTATCATAGGCTGAGATTCTGAATACTGCCCTATCATAGGCTGAGATTCTGAACACTGCCCTATCGTAGGCTGAGATTCTGAACACTGCCCTATCATAGGCTGAGATTCTGAACACTGTCCTATCATAGGCTGAGATTATGAATACTGCTCTATCATAGGCTGAGATTATGAATACTGCCCTATCATAGGCTGAGATTATGAATACTGCCCTATCATTACACAGGAATCTGATTGCCATTAGTCATTCATTAATTCTGATGCTATCCCTCACTGCCTTCTGAAGCCTCTCTCTCATGACAATTTCTACACCATTTCTAGCCTGTCCCCCTCCTGAGTGTTAGAGTCTGGATCCCAAGCCAAGTGCCTTTGCTGCACTGCCCTTCCATCTCATCTCTTGGTTACATAGGATGTCCAGCCTCCTCCGTATCATCATGTCATCCACTTTGAAACTGTTACCTGTCAGTGAACCTACATTAAGTGTAGCAATTCTCAGTTCATGTTTGGCAGGATGGTTGGTTTTACATCCAGCTTTCACTCAACAGAGCTATCCCAGGTAACCCAGGCTAGGCAAATAGACACCGGTCAGCCAGTAGCTTATTGGCCCAGGACTGCTGGGCTTTATGGCGGGCACACACTGGCCAACAGGGGCACATATACCTCTCCTACTGTTAGCAAGAGTCCCTGGCATAGGTCAGAGTCCCACATATCACCAGTAACTAGCTATGCCCATTTTGGCGACATTAGTTAACATGACTGAATCACCTAGAGCCATATTTTTACACTGTCAAGTGGGTAGCCCTGCCACAACTTGCAGTCTGTGATCAGTGTTCTCCTATCTGGATACTGCACACCACAGTAGATGCCCAAAGCGGTTGGTCTATACAACTCTTTCCCCTATAGGACTCCATGTAGAGTTTGTGGTGCTGCCCACAGCTCTATTCATTGGTGAGTTTGAGATGGAAACACTCAACATGTTTTTCAGATGTGAGAGAAACCCTACGGAGACACAGGGGGAATGTGCAAACTCCAAACAGGCATTGATCAGAGGTCAGGATCAAACATTGTAACTTGTGCATGGGAGACGAAGACGTTAACCATTATGCAATCTGGTCTCCTACCAGCTTGGCTCTGTATAATGCAAGCACTCTGGGTAGACCACCGGCATGGCTCTGTATAACACAAACTCTGTGTATACCACTGGCCTGGCTCTGTACAACAACTCTGACACTCAGTACTGCAAGCTCCCAAACTATGGGAAATACAGTACAGTTCCTTCAGCAAAACATCAAATTCTAACAGGATAAAAGCATTTTTGGAGGGTGGTCATCATCTCTCTGTGCCCTTCAGGTGGGGGACTGTGCCCATACATTCATTCTGACCATACATTTGTACTAACTGAGAAAAGCAACACAGCTCAGAGTGCAGGGAATATTGCAAGATGCCACATTAGATACATGCAGACAAAGTACATATATCCTTCTTACAGGGTTGTCATTCTAAGGATAACAATTACCGTGCTTGGAATTACATTAAGTACTCTTCCAGCCTCCCTGAGGTCTCTGCTGTGATTGCTAACTATGGAAGAACAGACTACGTACATACCTCTCCACTGTACAGATTTTCACAGAATATCCAGATTTCTGCCTCATATGTTTGGATTGTTCCTCATGAAAACTGTGTTTTTTGACAAATTACTGGGATGGTCTAAAGATTAAAGACACTAAATAATGACATGTAATTGAGTTTCAAATGTCATATCCTTCAGAAAATGCATGCTAACAAAAATCCTGTTATTCTAGCAACTTTCTAACTCTGTATCAGCAATATTTAAAATGTGTCCCTATTTTTGGGCCTTTGTCCCCCCATTTTATGGGGCTTTGTCCAGATTACTTGAGCTAAGAGGTTGAGAGGCATGACCACATAACATTAGTCCCTTTCATAAAAAGATATACATATTACAGGGAATTGTCTCAAATAGCAATTAGAGGAAAACAACACCCTGTGTAAGATGTGATGTGCATTGTAGAAAGAGGAGGGACATGCAGAGGGGATATATGTATATGTATATATATATATATATATATATATATATATATATATATATATATATATATATATACTGATAACACTTGAACATAAGGGATGAGAGGCAACTATGGGGGTGAGAGGACAGAAGACACAGTATTAGAGACTATCTTATATATACTGATAACACTTGAACATAAGGGATGAGAGGCGACTATGGGGGTGAGACGACAGAAGACACAGTATTAGAGACAATCTTATATATACTGATAACACTTGAACATAAGGAATGAGAGGCGACTATGGGGGTGAGAGGACAGACGACACAGTATTAGAGACAATCTTATATATACTGATAGCACTTGAACATAAGGGATGAGAGGCGACCATGGGGGTGAGAGGACAGAAGACACAGTATTAGAGACAATCTTATATATACTGATAACACTTGAACATAAGGGATGAGAGGCGACTATGGGGGTGAGAGGACAGAAGACACAGTATTAGAGACAATCTTATATATACTGATAACACTTGAACATAAGGGATGAGAGGCGACTATGGGGGTGAGACGACAGAAGACACAGTATTAGAGACAATCTTATATATACTGATAACACTTGAACATAGGGGATGAGAGGTGACTATGGGGGTGAGAGGACAGAAGACACAGTATTAGAGACAATCTTATATATACTGATAACACTTGAACATAAGGGATGAGAGGCGACTATGGGGGTGAGACGACAGAAGACAATCTTCATACCAATAAGTAAGGCAGCTACTACTGTAATGTGCTCATGCAACATACATTTAGGTCACAACTGACTGCTACCCTAAGTTGGGTGACCACTGCCACATAGAGACATGGAAGGCAACACATCGAAATGTTGTACAGAACAAAGTATGGAACTTGTAACACAATAGGTGAGTAATGACCTGCTGGCAGGTAAGCAGCTGGCTTGTCGCCAAGTCAGTAAAAGGCTGCTGCAGTAACAAATTCCCATTTCCCAGGCCAAGCTACCACAAGTGGGAGGGACATGTATGAGTGTCATAGAGAAAACACAACCATATAGTGTGCAAACACAACAGACAGATTGTAATAGTATCTGGTGCAATATCACACTTTCTCACTCACTGGAAGATAGCTGTTTCAGACTACACCAAAACTATTGTAACATTGTTCGCTCAGTACAGGGATACCCTCTAACAATAACATCTCACGATGTATCATGCAGAGCTCCACTGCTATGAGTTCTCAGACTGTGCTACTCAGTTTTCTATTGTGGCTATTACATGAGCATACATAAAGTTATAAGTACGTATGGCCATTTTGTACTTGCCCCATTGTTTGCGGCAGTGGTAAACGGATGACTTTTTGGAATCAGATATAGATGTGGAGACTGCCAATGAAGACTTGCATGGCTCTTTATTTACTGATTCAGTACAGTGAAGCATACAAGATTTGTCTTGGAAATATAGATTGGTTGATTATAAAACATAAGAGATCATAGGTTCATAGGTAAGTACTTGGCTAGCTACCCTTGTGGGCCATTTTACGACTAGCCAGTTTCCCTTTCTGTGCTTGAGTTAATCTATCCTACATGGTTAGAGACTGGCCTTACCTATCTCATGGTTGATTATTACATAATACCCCTAATGAGAATAACTGGGATCATACCACAGATAACTTGAGGGGTCCATACATGGGATTAAGCATTTAGGAGCTGCCTATGGCCATTAGTAATACAAGGGACAGTCCTAAGTTAAATGTTTTGTTTCCCATCCATAGATCCAAATTATGCTTTAGTATGGGCAGAGATTAACTTTGTTTTTTTTTGTTTTTTTTTTTGTGGATGAGGAATCTGTTTCAAGCCAGCAGTATCCTCTATGAGATATACTTGTCCCTCCAAACCATTCTGTTAATGTTGCAGAAGAGATTTAGATCCCTAGACTGTGTATTTCTGATGCCATTTGACTTGCTGATGTGCAGTAAATCCATCAGCACTGGGTCAGTGGATGCCTTGTATGTTAGACTCTGGTCACCTCTTAGCAGTCTGTAGGATACAGAGTATAGTGCAGGACTTTGATTGTGTCCATCTAGGACATATTGCTGTTGTTGTCACACACGTCCTGGACATGATATTCATGCCTTTTGTCCTTAGTAAGGTATCTCTGTGGGCATTTCATTTGTTGTATGTGTCTGGACAGATACAAGTCAAAGGGGGCATTATATGCAACGATTTTTCTAACAAGGGTTGAGTAAAGGGGGGACAACGATATCCCTAGATCTAGACACAATCCCTGTGTTTCTAAGCTGTGTACTATAGAAGAGCTTTCCTACAACAATGGAACATGTTAGTCATGTTAGGTCACTGTCCACATAAGTTCCCAAATTCCTAACAAATGGGTCAATTCTTAGGGGTGTACTGTCAATGTAGTAGCTCCCTGAGATAGATGATTTCTCAAAGGATGCAATAATGCATTTATTGTTATTTAGTTTCAGTCCATAATTTTAGCACTAGTTATTTATTTGGGTCAAACCAAACTGCAGGTTGGCTACGTAATTTGGGGATTCAATGACTGCTTTGAGCTTGCAGTCATCTGCAAACTTAGACAGCCAGAGCCATTTTGTTTTGACTTTCACTTCAGAAGAGTTGACGTCAAACAGGAGGGCTCCCAACAAAGAATTCTGGGAGACTCCACTGATGACGGGTCTTTTTGTGGAGGTAACTTCCCCTATTTTGATGGGGAATTGTGCAAAAAGCTTTGGCCATATTGAGGTATGCAGTCTGTGCCATTTTGCCTTCATCTATTGCTTTGGTGACCTTTTCAAAAAAGTCCACCAGGTTGAGTAGGCATGACCTGCCCTTGATGAATCCAAATTGAGACTGGTCCAATGTTTGGAGGTTCCTATGTCCGGATTGATCAGTTCCATGATAAGTCTTTCCATGACTTTGCATATGAGACTGGCCAGACGTATAGGTCTGTAATTGCTTTGGTGTGTGGAAGGTCTTCCCTTATACAGGGGAATGACTGTAGCTGTCTGCATTCACTTACTACAAAACCTGTATGGAGGCTGAGATTGAACAATGTTGTTTGGGATATGACTAAATTGTGTTTCATGCTATTTAAGATGCATCCAGGGATACTGTCAGAACTCATCAATGCAATATTTTTAGATTTTAATAGTTCTTTTAGGACTCAGTCTTGTGTGATATCTGGAGGCGAGCCAGTTTCAGGAATATCTTGATGGAAAGATGGAGCAAATATAAACAGAATTTTCCCAGAAACTAACATTTTAAAAAAGTTATTGTATATGAGTACCTATATTCTGGTACTTCTATCAGCAATTAATTTTTAACACCAAAATGGGGATTGAGTAAAACAAGCTGATTTCTTAAAAGTTTACTGCAATGCACTAAGTGAATTTGCACAACTAACGGTCACACACAGGGTGTGTGAGATTCAGAAAACCAAGCAATATGATGTGGCTAGCTGAAATAGCATGGTCATGTGTGTTATATGCTAATGACTGTATGATAAAGTTTGCACAAATGCTAACGAGGCAAAAAAAAAAACGGCAAAGCAATTTAGAAACTTTAAAACTCTGGCTCATGACACCAGTTAAAAATTTTCATAACCAAATTGACCATGGTTGCAGCCATGTCCTAGCATAAACCAGAAACATCCTAGAAAATGTGTTTGAATTGCTGAAGTCATGTTTTTGCTTTCTGGACACATCCAGTGGTACCCTGCAGCATGATGCCATCACGTGTGTAAAAATACTTCCGTTATGTGTTACGTTACAGAGTATTATAGTTAGGATAAAGTTACAGCATGCTGTTCTCAAGCAGGGACCATAGTTCCCAGCACCACAGGCAGCAGCAGCTCAGACACATACTGAGTCAGAGAAGGAGCCAGGAGGATCATGTCAAATGGAGGCGAACAGAGTATGCAGTGGCATCAGGGGGTGACCATGCCAGATGGAGGTGGGCAAACTATGCCATGGCAGTAGCAGATTGCATGCAGCTTTATAACATAAATATATACAAGCTAAGCAGATACATACAGTAAAAATGATGCATACAGAAACACCAGGCTGTGTTTATCTATGCATAGGCCTGCCACACTGTGCATCAGACATAGACAATCCAAGTAACAATGTGCAAACAGCAGGCCATAATTGTCATCATTTGCACAACTGGGGATGGGAGTACAGGACTGCATGTCTTTCATGGGGAAATGTGTAAGTGGATATATCCAGTTGTGTCCTGCAGTACTGAACAGGTCAATAGCTTCAAGTATCTGGAAAGGAGGTTTGAAGAGAATGGAAGTCTTAATGAAGAAGTCAAAGCTAGAATTAGAAGGGCTGCAGCCAAATGGCATAGAGTTTCAAGTGTAGCGAACAACAAAAGAATGCTAAAGAAGCTGGAAAATAAGGTATACAAGACAGTGGTGTGACCAGTACTACTGTATGGTACAGAAACATGGACAGTAAGGGCAGAGCAGATGAGAAAGCTAGAGGTGATGGAAATAAAGTGCCTGAGAAAGGTGGTAGGATGCACACTGTGGGACAGATGAAGAAGTGAGGACATAAGAGCGTAAGCCAAAGTAGCTCCAACTGCAATAAAGATCAAAGAGGGATTACGGTAGTCCAGACGCATGTGCAGAAAAGCAGAAGACAATCTGGTGAAGAAGATTTGGGACAGACAGGAAGAAGGTAACAGGAAATGAGGGCATCCAGCAAAGAGGTGCATGGATTGTGTGAGAGAAGACGTGCAAAAGTCAGGCATGAGTGTCGAAAAAGGAAGGAGTCTGGCATTGAATTAAGAGAGATGGCAACAGTTAACATGACACTCCAACCCCATGTAGAAAAAAAATGGGAAAAAGGGGGTTCATGATGATTATGATGATGTGTGAGTGGGAGCACTCAGGTGTATAAAAATAAAAAGTGTTCTAGGACAAGTGTCAGAACTGGAATTGGGGGGGGTCATGTCAGGAAGGGCCATGGTCTGTGGATTTATGGAATGCATTGAGGACTGTGGTGGTGGTGTATGCATGTGTGTCTGCAGGGACACAACCTCAGCACATGGTGCAGCACTGCTCCATGGCCTACTGGACAGATTCAGGCTATGCAGACAGAGGGGTCAGCTTTCCATGTACTCCCCACACCCACGAGAGCTGGCTCTGTCAGGAGTTGCACCAATTGTCCCATGACCTTAGCTAGATGTCAGCATGCTACTTGATCATGACCAACATCTGCTGGCGGATGTGCCATCATGATGATGACCAGAATCATGGAGATGGCTTCTCCTAGATATGGACACAGCCACAGCTGATGATATGGAGGTGTTAACAGTATGGAAGCAGGATCTCACTAATCCACAGACAGGCTGGCTAACATCTGAGGATACATCAAATAATCAGCCACAAGGATAGCCCCCTTGCACCTGATAAAAGACATAGAGAAGAGATGGCATGTTCCAATTTGTGATTCATTCTGTCTAATAAATGATACTTACATATATACGGGTCATGCACTTCCATAAGTCAGCATGCACAGCCTGGATCACCTTCACAACCTCTTCAGAGGCTCTGGTGGAACTTACCTGTGCCTCCACAATATCCCTACACATATATTGGGTGTCAGCTACTGAAATACCAACTTCAGGGGGAGTTAGGTAATCATACCTCTAGTAAGTATATTGGTACCACACCCCATGTGTGAAACCTCCTACTTCTGACAGCTAGTGGCAGACTGTGATATGTGTCTACTAGGACCCAACACACTTCTTTGATCTACAGTGTCCCCATCAACTTGTCCAATTTCAGATAGCAGTGTGTTCTGGATATGCGCAAGCATACAGACTGTGTCCATACTCTGAAGAAGAAATGTGGAGTCACACACCCTGTGTTCAACAAACATATTCTGCATGTCTGACTGTGCCAGACCATCCTCTCCATCATTATCAAGGGTAACAACACCAGATAGGGGTACTTAAAAAATACTAGTGCCAGAGAGTGAGTAACCTATGAATACACCAAAAATGAAAGTTATGTATTCACCATAATGATAGATCCATGTTATCTTCTTTTCATCTGGTTCAACCTTTGGGTTGTCAAATCTGACCAGCTCTGACCTCAGTGCCTTTAGAAGCTGTGGAACCAGGGATCTGACTCCTCCCCTAACCATAATCCCTCTCCTCCTCCACATATCTTAGATCAAGGTTACCTGTTTATCAGCTAACACAATTTCTTATTACCTCATAGAATATACCATGTTAACTGTACACTGGAAAGCAACCTGGAAAAAAACAACCAGTTGAGGTTACAAAAGGACAAGGTTCCTGGTTAGGTTCATTTGACTGAACATGAGCACCAGGGTAAAATTTGGAAAGGGGAAGGAGGGAGGGAAGGATGTTGAACTGGATGAAAAGAAAACAACATGGATCTATTGTTATGATGAGTACATAACTTTCATATCCGATGTTCCCCCAGATTTAATACACTCTGTGTAGGAATAGGGCTATTCCTACAAGGAATGAATGGTGTCTATGTCCACATCTCCCTCTCGGCAGTGTATCTTGCATATTAATGAAGGCGCGCTACTGAGGGGGAGCTGTATACATGGATACTGAATCAGTGCTAGGGGGTGTGTTACAGTAGTGCTTGCAGATCTGTAACATGCCCCCTGCACTCCAAAAAGTGCCGTACGACACTTACCAGTAAAGAAAGTGTCCTCGGATACTGAAATGCAAGATGTGAAATAAATCATCATGTAGGGGGTGTGTTACAGTATCTGTAACATACCCCCTGCATTGCAAAAGTGCCGTACGGCACTAAATAAATGAAGAAATTATCCTTGGACATTTAAATAATACTATGAACTGTAATGTCATGTGGGGGGGTGTTACAGTATCTGTAACACACACCCTGCATTGTAAAAGTGCTGCATGACACTAAAACAATAAAGAAAGTGTCCTCGGACACTTATTTAATAACGTGATGTCTAATAGTCTAATTTTAAATGAATGGTTATTTTTTTATTCCATTTTCTTCAAAGTTTAAGCCCAGCTGAATGGGTTTGCATGGCACAGCACTTTGTTCAGCAGTGCTTAAACAAATCTAGAAGTTATGTAGAAATGTATAGCTGAAATCATCACAGCCAATTTAGCTGAGTGGTTAGAGTCATGGCTTCATGTGCAGTAGGTGCATGGTTAGAATCCATGACAGACCATTCAGCTTTTACATGGGAAAGCATTTTTCTATTAAATTTTATTTTATTTCTTGATGTAGTTAGTGATATTTGTTAACCAGGGTAGTGTAGTTGGTCCAGAATCCCAGTGTCAGTAGAGATATGAGGTGAAAACTACCATTTAAACACAAGTGTCCGATACAGTACAGTCACACCCCAAGGTAATGTAATGAAAGCACATAGGGGGAGGTCATGTAAAGTAAAACATATACACTTGGTAATAATGTATCAATAATGAGTAATCAATATCCAATTCTAATTTGTTTTTAAAGGAAAATTTTGTTTACCCTTAGCTCAATTCTGCTAAGCACTGCTATGCCAAGCTAAGCAATGCTTAAACAGGACCTGTCTGAGCAATACTTATACTTAGCAACACTTAGCTCTGCTTAGCCGGTTTGAGCATTCTAAGAAGTTCCATTCTGAGCAGTATTCAGCTCAGCTAAGCAGATTTGTGCAGTGCTAAGCACTGCTCAGCATTTGCCACTTTAAGCTCTGCTCAACTCAGTTTAGCGGGACTGTGCACTGCTGAGCTTTCCTCAGCATTTTTAAAAATGGTCCAATGATAGCAAAGGGCGGGAATATGGCCTTACATAAACCAGACAGGTAGGAACACAGGCAAAACCTGTTAGAGTTTGATCCCTGTAAGAACTATGGCAGGTGCTGATGAAGGAACGAGCATTCAGGTGCAGTGCTGGGGCATGTTGGAGTCCAGGGTCATGGCTGGGCTCCTCATAAAGAACCATGAGGACAGCCTGCTGCAGGGCCAGTACCAGAGCTCAGAATACAAGTCTGAGGCCTGGGACTGTCTGGCATGTGAGCTCACCAATGCCACTGACATCCCCTGCACTGGTGAGGAGGTCCATCATCATTATGATGACCTGAAACGGAGGAAGGGGGCACTATTGGCCCAATGGATCCAAGATGCTCAGGCCCAGAATGCCCCAGAAGTTTATAAGTATATCTACTGATGAGTTATCAAATTATAGTATGATATGCATAATGGTGTGTTTTCCCCCCACAACTGCAGAGGATAGGGCTTGTAAGAAGGAGGCCCATGCAGGACGACTGGCGAGGCTGCGACAACAGTGTGGTGAGTACAGATATAACTTTCAATAAATATATATATATATATATATATATATATATATATATATATGGGTCTACCTGAGATGGTCGACAAGCCATTTGATCGACTTTCATTTGGTCGACAATTCATTTGGTTGACAGGCAGATTTGCCCCCCCCTCCCCAATGTTGTGCGACCCTGGAGTTTATATATATATATAGTTGGGGGGGCACAGCCCCCCACATTGAGGTGTGTGGGGGGCGAAGCCCCACACATAAAACTGCTTGTCGACCAAATGAACTGTCGACCAAATGAGTGTCGATCATATGGCCTGTCGACCATGTGATAGGGATCCATATATATATATATATATATATATATATAGGTTCATAGGTTAGTACAAGGCTAACTGCCCTTGTGGGCCTTTACAAGCCTAGCCAATTACCTTATGTGAGAATCAAACCCTGCACCTTGTGTTTGTAAGGCAAATACCTTAACCATTACGCCAACCTCCCACTATATATATATATATATATATATATATATATATATATATATATATATATGCCAATAAGTGTAATTGTTTACTGCCATTAGATACAGTGTGTTCTGAGTGTACCGAATAAATGTGATGTTAAACCAACACTGATATAAGTGACTAATGCCAGGTACTGTGTAATACAAATGAAGGCAGCAAACAAGCCTCTGTCGATGAAAAGAAGCCAATACTGTAGTAATACTGTGTAGGACTGAATCTGTTAATAAAGTATACTGTACTTGCTACTGTGAAAGTAATAACTGACATACATTCATCATCTACAAGATGTGCAGTACAACTGAATTTAGAAAGAACGAGCACTAGCCGATGGGACAACTTTGCATATTGAATGACACCAGCAAACATCGCAACAGACCAGTGAGGCAATAGGGGACAATACTGTTGGGGAAATCATTGGCCAGCAAGCTGACATTAGCCATCGAGGAAGGAGAAGTTCCACCTCCAGTTCCTTGAAGGTAACGGCTAGTTCTGCAGCTGTGGATTCGGCCTGTGCCTCAACAAAAAATAAAAATGGTGATCTTTTTTTAAAACTAGCCAATCCTATTTTGGTGAAACTTCCAGAGATGGTTGAAATGAACAAGAGATCGCAGTTGAGGGGGCATTCTCTGCAACGGACGAGCTTCACAGTAGCCAAGAGAAAGAATGACGGTCCATTAACCCAAAACAAACTAGGTCGCAAGTAACTGGTAAGTTAAAGAATTCAGTTGTAAACTTTTCAGCTCTGGAATTAACATCTTCAGATGAGAGACTGCAATTTATTCCCTGCAATAGAGACACAATTGTTGAGGCTCTGATGGATTTAAAGTTTTTGTTAGAAATGTGTGTTTAAAATTGATATTAAAGGATTCTGAAAGAGCAGAGGCATTGTCTTTTAAGAAAGCAAGTATGTTTATTCATAATAACTGTCTGATTTTGAATGCCTTTATGACTGTATGTGAAGATGATCTGAGATGTTTGTATAATGAGGCTCATATGGTTAAACAATTTATTCTGTCGTATGATGAGCATATGTCCTTTAAGAAATTGTGTAAAAATAAGGACATAGTTATTAAACAGGCCAACAAGGGGGGAGCAATAGTGTTTGATAAATCTGAATACACTGAACTAATGAAAGATTTTTTATTAGATGAAACAACTTTTAAAGAGGTGAGTTTTAACGAGGTTAAGAAAACTGTGTCAGAAGTAAACATGTTTGTATATGATTTACAAGTACAAGGTGATATCACGCTTGATTTATTTAACTATTTCACAGTATCATGTCTGGTTACTCCAGTTATTTATGGCAATCCTAAGTTACATAAATCAACCACTAAACCACCAATGAGACCCATAGTCTTAGGTAGGGGGTGAGACACAGAGCCTTTATCGATATATGTGCAAAATGTATTGAGTAAGTATTTGTTGAAGTGTCCTAGTTATATAAAAGATACAGGGGACTTTTTGAGGAAATTGTATGGCTGCTACATTAATAATATGGAGAAGGGATATATATTTGTAACATTAGATATTAGCTCTCTGTTCACCAAATTCCCCAATGACTATGGTGTCAATGCTATTCGCCCACTTTTATGTATCGAAGCAATTATGTCATGTAGAGAGATAGAAACTCTTTGTAGTATTATAGAGATTGTTTTAACTAAGAATGTTTTTCTGTTTAATGGAACACCAATTTTACAGGTAGCAGGAGTGGCCATGGGTACTCCCATGGCCAACACATATTTGAACATTGTGCTAAGTCAATGGGAGAAGGATTACATCATGGGTGATTTTAATCCATTTAAAGAAAACATTATTTTTTTATCAATGATTTGTGGACGACTGCTTTTTGATATGGAATGGGAAGGAACAATGTTTAACTATGTTCAATGAGTTTTTAGACAACACTACAACATTTCTGAAGTTTACAGAGAACTCATCAAGTACTAGGTTTTCCTACTTGGATGTCAAGTTAGCTAATGAGTTGGGCGAGATAAAAACGTGTGCATAGGAAGGATGTTCATGTGAGCAGGTACACACATGCAAAAAGTGTGCATGCTAAACACATCTTTAAAGGTATAGTGAAAAGTCAGTTTTTGAGGATTAGTAGCTTGAACACAGACATAATAAAATGCGAAGAACAAATGACGGTTTTACTGGAAGAGTTTGTAAGTAGCAGCTATGATGGTAGATACATCTCGGAAATAATGGGTAATATACTAAGAGATAGGGATGTATTAGCACCACCAATATTTAGTGAGATCAACCATGGTAGTGAAATAGTTGACAACATTAGCCCTGTACTAAGATATATTACAACATATAATAAGTTCATAGGTTTGTACTAGGCTATCTGCCCTAGGGCATTTATAAGCCTAGCCAGAGTGTGTGTGGCTTACACCACCCCTTAGGATGAGAATACTACGCCCATTTAGGGTTTAGTTAACTGTGCCTCTGTCTAGTAGTGACAAAGAGATGACCCCCAGGGTAAACCTACGATCTCCCATCCACTCGTCAAGATTTCTCTTGAATAGAGTTAGTGAGGGGCTCTGCCTAACATGGACTGGGATTCTGTTCCAGAGTGTAGGGAGCCTCTGGGTTATGAATCTGTCCCTCCAGCACATCCTATTTATTTCTGTGTTGAGGTTCAAGTCTCTTGCTCTCGTGGCTCTGGTGGATTTGGATTTTTTGAGGTGGAGCATGTCCATTAATTCCGGATTGGACATGGCCTTGTACGTCAGGCACAGATCACCTCTGAGTAGGCGGTATGCGACTGAATAGAGCTGGAGTTTCTTCAGCCAGGCAGCAAATGGCATATGTTTGAGACCCTTTATCCTCTTGGTGAGGAACTTTTGGGGTGTTTCCAACTGCTGCAGGTGTCGGGTAAGATACATCCCAAATGGGGCATTGTACTCAATCATTGTCCTGATAATTGAAGAGTACAGGGGCACAATGACCTCCCTTGATCTAGATGTGAATCCCTTCATGATAAGGTGGGCAATATAGAAGGTCTTCCTAACCACTTTGGCAATGTGAGTGTCAAATGAGAGGTTACTGTCAACTTGGGTCCCTAGGTCCCTGATTACCTCTTCCGTACTTAATGGATTACCACCTATGTGGTAATTTGTGGGTACCTTGTTTTTCCCAAAGGGTATGACTATACATTTTTGGCATTCAGCTTAAGTCCATGGCTCTGGCATCAATTATCCATTTCTATGAGGCCTCTCTGAAGGATGCTTGTGTCTGCTGGAGTATCAATTATGGCGCCCAGTTTGCAGTCATCTGCGAACTTTGTCAGCCACAATCCCCCTATGTTTGCCTGCACCTCGGAAAAATAAATGCCGAACAAGAGGGGTCCCAGGACTGAGCCCTGTGGGACACCGCTTGTGACCGGCTTAGAGTCTGACATGGCTCCAGCAACTCTGACCATGTGGGTTCTGTCCTTGAGCCAGTTTGCAACAAATCTTGTGACATATGGGTTTACATTTAAGCTGGTGAGTTTGTCTATGATGCCCGAGTGGGGTATTGTGTCGAAGGATTTTGCAAGGTCAAGGTAGGCTGTGTGAACTGCCTTACCCTCATCAATGGCCTTAGTGACTGTTTCAAAAAAGTCAACCAAGTTCAAAAGGCAGGATCTGCCCTTGACAAAGCCAAATTGGGTAGGATCCAATGTCTGTAGGTCCCCAATGTCTTTGTTTATGAGTTCCATAATGATCCTCTCCATAGCTTTGCAGACCAGGCTCGTCAAGCTTATGGGGCGGTAATTTCCAGGGTCCATAGAAGCACCGCCTTTGTGGAGTGGGACCACTGTTGCCGTACACCACTCTTTGGGTACGTATCCTGTAGTAAGGCTAAGATTAAACAGCAGCCTTATGTGTGGGTTTAGTTCCTCTTTGAGTTCATGTAGCACACAGCCTGGGACACCATCCGGTCCCATTGATGCTGTGTTTTTAGCTTTAGAGAGGGCGGCTCTCACCTGGGCATCTGAGATGTTTGGGAGGCTACACTCTGCTGGGATAGATATTTCTCCTTTTGGGGGGAAGGGGGAGGAGAAATTTGCACTGAACCTGTCTGCCAGAATGTTGGCAATGTCTGTGGGTTCAGTGTATTTTGTGTCATTTTGGACTAACTCTGAGCATATCTGGGAGTTTCCACCCAGGTTTCTAACATAGCTAAAGAAGGCCTTGTGATTGTCTTTTGTGTCTTTTGCGATTTTTCTCTCAAAGTTGGCCTTGGATGATTTTATGAGTGATCGTAGTTTTTGCTAGTACTGATCAGAGATGCCTTCCCTTTTAGGGATTTTGCTCTGTCATGTAGTTGCTTCCTCCTCCTGTTGTAAAGTTTGTTTATGGCTGGGGTCCACCAGACCGGGTGCCTGCCTTTGGGGGAATGGGTCTTGGTTTTATTTGGGATTGCATGATCCATGCATTCTTGAAGGTGCTCGTAGAAGGCATTTGTAAGGGATTTAGCAGTGTGGGTAGTGGTTTCCACTGGCCCAGGGGCCTTGAAGGATACCACTTCAGTCTTAAGAAGTGTGAAGTTGGCTTTTGAGAAGTTCTTCACTGTGGTCTTTGTGCAGGGGTGGGAGCGGGATGTGGATTTCCAGTGAGATTAATTTATGGTCTGATCTCACCAATGAGGGATATACTTCCGGTGTGGAGCATTTTGTCCCCATGTTTGTGATGATCAGGTCTAGTATATTATCTCCTCTTGTGGGAATGGTGACTAGTTGTTCCATCGCATTTGAGTTTATGAATTCTAGGAACCTTTACGCTAGGGTGTTGGGGCTTGAGTAATGTTCCCAGTCTATTTTTGGGTATTTGAAGTCTCCCAATATGATGGTATTTGGAGAGACATTCATACTCTCCAGTGTCTTCAGGAAGGCTGTGTGGGGTTCCTGAGTTTGAGAGGGTGGTCTGTAGCATGCTACAAACTGTAGGGAAGTTTTGCCTATGGTTAGTTGCACATGGATGGTCTCTGATGCTTCGTGCATTGCCACTAACCTGGAGGTGTGGGTATCTTTGATGAATATGGATACTCCCCCTCCTTTTGTGGTTCGGTCCGAATTTTGGGGCCAGAAAGCATGATATGAGGTAAAACCTGATAGTGCTGGGGTGCTCTCAGGAGCCTTGAACCAGGTTTCAGTCACTGCACATACATCAATGTTCTCCATACTGAGGAGGGCTTCGAGAGCGTGCATCTTGAGGTTTAGACTTCTGGCATTGAGCAGCATTACCCTTAGTTTTTTTCCACTTGTGTTTTCTAGGGAGGTAGGTTTGTCATTTGAGCCTTGCCTAAAAAAGGCACTATGGGGGTTGCAAGAGCCTTGGCCAATATCCGGAAGCCCAGGGGTGACAGGTGCAAGCCATCCCTTGCGAAGCAGCTTGGCTTGTCAAGCATGTCATCCCAAGCAGACAGACATTGGATCCCCTTAGAATGACACCAGTAATTAAGCCAATTGTTAAAACTGATCATTTTGTCTTTGTACTGTGGCATCATTCTTGGTGAGGGTAAGATGCTGCTCAGGGTCAGGGTCATACCGGCCTGGGCTACATAATCAGAGAGCTCCTCTATGTCTCTCTTCATGTAGTCCAGGGAGGTACGTCTCAGGTCGTTCACACCGGCATGGACAATGACTGAGTCATATTTGTACTTGCTGTGGAGTGACCTGAGTGCTTGTGTTATGTGGCGGATTCTAGCGCCTGACAGGCAGCTTACTGTGACCTTTTCCTTGTTCAGTCTGGTGAGCGGGACGTCAGTGTGTCTGACTATGGAGTCACCTATTACAAGTGTGTCTGGCATGTTGTTTGGTCTTAAGGGCTGTCACTGTTTAGCACACTGACTTTGTGAACTATGTGTTACATGTGCTATGTCTTGAGATGGCGGTCGCTTGGGTGTCTGCTTTGGAGGCCTCTGTTGTTTTGGTAGATTTTTAATCAGCACCTCCGAGTATGTTTTTGTGTGTTTATGTGTTTGGTTTGCAGTTGTGATAGTTCTATGTGAGACTGGGTTTGTGGTGTGCGTGGTTACCTTCTCCTCCTAACTGGTCTTGCCAGTCCTGAGTTGAGAGAGCTCAGCCTCCAGTTTGGCTATATTGTTGCATCTCTCGCATATATTTGACAAGACAGGTAGAAGCCATAATATGGAAGAATTGGCGAATACTTACAACCCTAACAGAATTGTCTCTACTATTAGGGCCCACACCTAGAATTGCTTATTGGAATAGTAGTAATCTTAAAAGACAATTATGTTATAAGGATTTTGATGCTAATTTCACAGTTCTGGTAGTACATAAACAAGGTACAGTTCCCTGCTGTAATTGTAGCTGCTGTGGAACTATTTGTAATAAAATTAGAAGTTATGTACATACCATAACATTCCATGTTAGTTGTCTTCTCTCGCCTTCTTTCTTGCTGGATGGGTTCGGAGCCGATCCTCGGCTCCGACTCGGCACTTGCTAAGCTCGAGAACTCATTTTACCAGCTCGAGGCAACCCTATATCCCATGATGCAAGGCGTGACTACCTCAGATCTCATTTGGTAGCTAGAAGAAAACCCTGACAAAAAACACTTCTTCCCAAGGAAGAAGATTACTAAATGTAGGAGAAACTAGGCCGATGGCCACTAACAATAATGACTCTTCCTACTGTAAACTCTTGGAAAGAGTGACAACACCCCCAACAAAAGGAAGGTACAACCTCAAGATCAGTCCAAGCCAGGGGGAAGGAGGGAGGGACGCAAGAAAGAAGGCGAGAGAAGACAACTAACATGGAACTTTATGGTATGTACATAACTTCTAAATGTTAAGTTGTCAAACTCGCCTTCATTCCTGCTGGATGGGACCGCGTCCCTAGCACCTCTATCCTGGGTGGCTCAATGGAACAGACTCTTGAGAACTGTGGAACCATACCTAGCCCTGTCCCTGGAGGCCAAGTCCAATTTGTAATGAGAGACAAAGGTGTGAAGAGTGGCCCAAGTGGCTGCTGCACAAATGGTGTCAATAGGTAGCCTATCCTGAAAGGCTGTGGATGTGGATAGGCTCCTGGTAGAATGTGCTTTTGGTTTTGAGGACAGTTGCTTGCCTCTAAGATGAGAAACATAAGAAATGATAGAAGACAGCCATCTGGATAAGGTCACTTTAGAGACTGGGAGACCTTTTCTGTTCTCTGCATAAGAAAGGAATAGTTGATCAGATTTTCTGAATTGTTTAGTTCTGTCCAAATAATATCTGAGTTGACGATGGACATCTAAGCAATGAAGTTTTTGTTCAGCTTTGTCTGAATAATTAGGGAAAAAAACTGGCAAATCAATAGATTGGTTAAGATTCATCTGGGAAGCAACTTTGGGCAAAAAAGATGGATTAGGTCTTAAAGATACCCTATCTTTGTGAAAGACCAAGTAAGGGGAACGGACACAAAGGGCCTGAAGTTCAGAAACCCTTCTAGCTGAAGTAACAGCCACCAAGAAAATTGTTTTCCAGGAAAGAAACTTTAAGGAGCATGTAGCAGCCGGTTCAAGGGGGTAGAATCAAGGATGCCAGCATTAAGTTCAAATCCCACTGCGGAGGAGGATCTCTGATTGGAGGCTTCAGGAGAAATATACCTCTGAGAAAGGCTTTGCAAAGCTTGTGGGACATTATGTTTTGATCCGCTAAACCAACATGAAAATTAGAGATTGCTGCCAATTGGACTTTAACTGTAGAAGCAGAAGACCCTGATTGAAAAATCTCTGCTAAGAAGTCCAGAACTGAATGCACTGGAGCAGTAAAGGGATCTAAGTGTTTAGACTTTGCCCAGAAAGAAAAGCATTTCCACTTACTAGCATAAATCTTTCTGGTGGAGGACTTTAGAGAAGCTAATATGATATTCCTAATGGGGTTAGAGATCATAGGAAGCCTGGCTAAGGAAGGAAGTGGAGCAACCAAGCAGTGAGGTTGAGAGAACGAGTGGCCCAGTGCGGTTGACCCGACTGGTGGGTCAGAAGGTCTGGAACTGGGTCCAGATGCCAAGGCTGCGCCAGGAGATGATGATGCAGGGACGGAAACCAAATTTGTCGAGGTCAGTAAGGGGCAATGAGGATCAACTTGGCTCTCTGAATAACTTGTGGTATCAGTGGAAAAGGAGGAAAGGCATACAGAAGTCCCCGGGGCCAATCCTGGGTTAGAGAGTCTCTCAGGGAATGGCCTGGTAGAGGAAAAAGGGTGAAGAAGTCCGGATTTGCTGTTTTGGGGTGTAGCAAAAAGGTCGCAGGAAGGGAAGCCCCACTTCTGAAAAATCTCGTGCACTACCGATTGCTTGAGAGACCACTCGTGTGGCATGAGAATAGCTCTGCTCAGTCTGTCCGCTAAGAGGTTGGATCTCCCGGGGATATGCATTGCTATCAGAAACCGATGAGATGAGATCACCCATTGCCAAAGTCTGAGAGCTTCTCGACACAGTGGGTAGGACCTGGTCCCGCCCTGCTTGTTGATATACCAGACTACAGACATGTTGTCCGTCTGAACTGCAATAGTCCCTAAGGAAAGAAAGTCGCTGAGGGCTTGCAACGTTAAAAGCACTGCTCTCATCTCTAGGACATTTATGTGCAGATGGTATTCTATGGGTTGCCAAGTCCCATGGACCATCCTGCCCTGATAATGCCCCCCCACCCGATCAGAGAGGCATCCAAAGTGACTGTGGCAACCGGAACTGGGGGCACAAACGGTCGGCCCTGATGGAGCAGAGGAGAAGACATCCACCAGATTAGATGACTCTTGCACGACTGCGTGACAAAAATCTCGTGACTCATGGGGAGCTGCTGGAATGACCACTGAGCGAACAACATCCACTGCAGAAGACGCATGTGGAAGCGGGCTAATGGCAGTAGAACAATGGCCGCAGCCATAAGACCCAGAACCTTCAGGACAAATTTGGCTCTGATCTTCTTGCTGAGTAATATGATCCGAACATACTTCTGAATGTCCAGAATTCTTTGCTTTGTGAGTCTGGCTGACATACTGACAGTGTTTAATTCTGCGCCTATAAAGGTAATAGATTGGCAAGGCAACAGAGAAGATTTTTCGAAGTTTATTGAAATCCCCAATTGTTTGCAGGTTTGCAGAGTGTAGTTTCTGGCCTTGAGAAGTTGATGCCTGGTGGTGGCGGAGAGGAGCCAGTCATCTAGATACGGAAACACCTGGAATCCTTGACGTCTCAGATGAGCCGTAATCACTGCCAAACATTTGGTAAACACTCTGGGGGCTGTAGTGAGGCCAAAGGGCAGGGCTCTGAACTGAAAATGACTGGACCCCAGACGAAAGCGGAGAAACCTTCTGAAGCGCCTGTGAATCTTTATATGATAGTACGCATCCTGAAGGTCTATTGAGCACATCCAGTTGTCCTTGCCCAAAAAGGGTAGAATGGACTGAAGCGTGACCATCCGGAACCTTGCCTTCTTGACAAACTTGTTTAGTTTGCTGAGGTCTAAAATTGGTCTCCAATCTCCCATCCTTTTGGGGACAAAAAAGAATCTTGAGTAGATGCCGGATCCTACTTGGTCTGCTGGCACTATTTGGACGGCTCTTTTTGCTAGGAGCTTTGATACCTCCTGCTTTGCCAATTCCCTTAGACCGGGTGAGACATCTGGAAGGGATTGATGAGGAACGGGATACCTCTCGAAAGGGATATTGTAGCCCTCGGATATGATCGACTGTACCCATTTGTCTTGAGAGAGGGAACGCCAGGCTACTGGGTACAGCGACAATCTTCCCCCGACTGCCTCCAAGGGTGAACAGTCGGGCAACACCTCAGGGATGCTGGAAGGGTTTATCAGGGAGAGCCTCCCTGCTACCCTGATTCTGCAGACCCCCTCTGCCTCTAGGGCAGCGCCTATTATTATTACCCCCTCTGCCTCTGGGGGTAAACTGACCACGTGTGTCCAGCGTGACTCCTTGAGATTTACGGAACCACATTTTCCCTCCCTTCTGACCCTTTGGATAGGGTCTTGAAGGGGTGGAGAAATGGACTCCTACGGCAGAAAGGGTCTTGCCGTCTTGTTCACATCTGGTCAATGTATCCTTCACCTGAGGTCCGAACAAAGCTGAACCGTCAAAGAGGGTATTGGTGAAGGACGCCTTAAAAGGGTCTGCAAAATTACAAAGCTGCATCCAGGCCTGACGCCTAAGTGCCACTCCTGTGCCTGCGTTCTACTCGCTCCATCGGCTGCATAAGAAATGAGCCGCATGGAGGAGTTAGTCAAAGAATTGAGGATTCCTAGCTGTGAGGCAATTTTTTCCTGAGCCCCAGTCGCCGAAGGATCCTGAACCACTTCACCTAGTTCCTTGAGAATGTCTCTCTGAAGTCTGGTAAAGTGACAAAGGTAGTTCAGCGAATGCATAGTAAAGGTCGCTGAAGAAAACATCCGCTTGCCGTACCTATCCATGGTCCTAGAATCCTTGTTAGGAGGATGGACAGGCACAGAAGGATCAGCAAGTTCCTTCTTGGTGGCCGCCGCCACCACCATAGCATCAACAGGGACGCCCTTAGAAAGAAACTGTTTGTCTGAAGGGGCTGTGATGAATTTGGATGGCCTCCTAGGAACTGGTTCCACAGAATCCGGGGCTGCCCACGCCTTCCGAGCCACTACTTGCATGAGTGGGTCGAAAGGCGGAGACACCCAGGAGGTGGAGGGTCGAGATCCAAAAGCCTCCAGGTATACCGACTCATCCTCGGAGGGGTTAATGGAAGGCCAGTTCCCCCTCTGCTTAAGGAGCTCTAGGATGTCTGAAAAGGAGACATCCTCAGAGGGGGACCGTAGGGAGCCCTCCGACTCATCTAAGTCGGTATCTGATGTAGTAGACTCAGGGGAGTCTGTGTGCTTCCTCTTACACGTCCTCTTACGCGGGGGTTCTGCTGCAGGATCAGGAGAAACCTCGGAAGAGGAAGTTCTTCCCAATGGGGAAACCTGGGGTGATGGATCTCTGGGTCCGGGAGCAAGAGACTGGTAAGAGACATCAACAGGCACCAAAGATGGAGGAGCTAAAGGAATAGACCGTTGACCTAGCTCAGGGGCTAGGACACTCCTCATCACCTCGAAGGCTCCTCTCCCAGGGAGGCCAGAAGAATCCCGCTCTGAAGAAACAGGAATCCCCGGCCCCACTGAGAAAGAAGGCTCCAAAGCCGATGTCGGTGCCGAGCTCACCAATGCCGAAGCTCCAAGAGGGAGAGCAGGGTCGGACAAAGGTCCGATGCCACTCGCCCCCTCGGAGCCAAGGGAAACCCAACGACCGGATCCCTCCAAAGAAGGTCTCACGGAGGAGATCGGAGCCGAAGACGTCGGAGCCAAAAGGGGAAGTATCGGCTCCGGCGCACCCACGGTCACCGTTCCGAGAAGCTCCGGCTCCGAACTCTGAAGGAGAGTCGGAGGAGGAAGTTCAGGGGGATGAGTAATAGCAGACATCTGTTGAGACGGGCTATGGAGCATTTGGGCTAGTGCCTGTGACTTCAACAGTCTGCTTACCACCCTCTCTAAATCGTGGTCTGACAGCCTGGAAGATCTTGAAGATCAGCTCCGATGGCTCCGCTCCGACAAAAGAGGAGATCCCGGAGCCGAACGAATCGACTCTAGGGAAGGAGACCAAGATCTCTTCCTGGATGGAGCCATCGGAGCCGACGACCCCTCGGCACCAGATGGAGCCGAAGACTTATCGGCTCCAATACTGGATAAAGACGTGTCGGCTCCGGCAGGAGCCGACAAAGTAATGGGTATCTGTGTGTCAGAGCCAGATGGAGCTGACACTACAACCTCCAAAGTGGAAAGATCGGCTCCGGCCGGAGCCGATCTTGACTTCGAAGGAGTCGGAGCCACAGCCGAAGGCTTGAGGACTACAGCCTGGGCCTTAGATAGCTTAGAGGGCTTAACCGACCCAGCCTTGGTCGGAGAACCCTCTGGCTTTAACAAGCCACGAAGAATCAATTTGTTTCTTCATTCCTGCAGGACTCTCTGGCTAAAGGAGTGACAAATAGCACAGGAGTCCTGCAGGTGTAAAGGCCCCAGGCAGTACACACAAGAAGTGTGACCATCTGTCAGAGACATTTTCTGACAGCACGAGTCACACTTCTTGAAGCCTGAGACCTTCACTTCTCTAGACATAATAATGTCCAAAAATACACAGACACACAACAGTCACACAGTTAACCCACAAAAAACACACAACACTAACCTGACAGGAATTAACTTAAAAGGGAGGCTTAAGGCCTGAAGAAAAGAAATAATTCCTGACGTAAAAGAAGGGGAATATAGGGTAGAGAATAGCTATAAGTATAAAAATATACCCAATAAATGACAATTAGGAATACAAGGGAGAAAAAACCCTGACTACTCTGATACAAATTGAAGCTTTACCTGAGCTGGTAAAAAGGAGACCTCTTTGCGAAGCGGCAAACGAGATCTGAGGTAGTCATGCCTTGCATCATGGGATATAGGGTTGCCTCGAGCTGGTAAAATGAGTTCTCGAGCTTAGCAAGTGCCGAGTCGGAGCCGAGGATCGGCTTCGAACCCATCCAGCAAGAATGAAGGAGAGTTTGACAACTTAACATCATCATTTCAACATCCAATAACTAATAAGCCATATAATATAAAGTATCAAGCCACATGTAACTCAACAGCAATAGTATATTTGGCTACATGTATGATATGTGATGGGTTCTACGAAGGAAAATGTGTAAGGCGACTGAAAGACCATATCATTCAACACAAATCAGAGATTAGGAGAAAGGTAGAAACTAATGTTCTAGCTAAACATATGAATGAGGAAGGACCGCTACATTGTTTTAGGTTTAGAGTACTAGAGGTGGTCTATAAGAGTTTAAGGGAGGGGATATTAATAGTAAGTTAAAGATGGCTCAATACAGGTGGATCATTAGGTTGGATGGATGCTGACAGAAAACCTGGTCTTAACACTATGACAACTATTAAACCAGTATTAGTAGCTAGGCAGAAACAATATAAATAATAGCTCCCCATTTAAGATAGGCAGTTGAGACAATGTAATGTGTGTATGTTTACATATTATATATATATATATATATATATATATATATATATATATATATATACATATTTTTTTGTTTTTTTTAGGGGGGGGGCTAAATCCTAAACTACTTATATCTTTATAAATGTAAATTCATCAAGCAGGCTTTTATATTTCCATTTTCATATGATATTTATGTTTATACGTTTTTTAGAATTTTTAGTATAACATGAAAGTGTAAAGATTGTTAATTAATTGTGGGATGATATTGGTTGGCTGTGCCATGTGCTTTTTTGACTACATTGTATAAAAATGGAAGTTTTAAATATATTTTAAAATACTGAAGAAGGGTAATCCTGAAAGCTTTATTTCTTTGTAGAATAAAGTGAGCGTTTGCACCAGGCTGGCAACTCAACACTGTAAAACTCCACTGCCAATCAAGAGCAGACAGGTGATCCGCTGTGATGACCCCTAACCGGGAAAAGCCGAAAGAAGAAGAAGAAGACTAAAAGTGAGTGTTTCTATCTAGTCATTTTTTTTTTATTTTGCCACTGCAGTGTGTTAACAGCAGTTAGTGGCTCAATGACAGACTGCACAATACTTACAGCTGACACACCCTTAGGCTGTACCTACATATGTGGGTGGTGGCAGTTAGCATTCATGCCTATATATATGTGGGTAATTGGCGGCAGCAGGTAGTCACAGGTCCTTCACATGTCTACATATTGTGCACACATAGATGACACAGATTGTGGTTGCCACTTTATCAAATGTGGACTGTGGGACACGTCTTGTAGTAATGTGACAGCTGGCAGGACATACCATACCCATGGCGAATGTAACACACAGGACTTCCTTTGGTTTGCTACTATGACACCTTATTTGTGTAGCATTACTTTAGCTTCACTATTTGTCATAACAATACGGTACTTCTGATGTGAAATAACTGCTCTATGCAATTAGTAGACAACTGTATGAAATGTTTCTTCTTTATTTTCAGTTGTTGTCCCAGGTTACACCTTGCCAAACATGGACTTCAACCTGCAGGGTGGTACAGATGGTGGCCATACCTGTTACCTCTACATATGTCTGCAGATTGTTCAGATGATTGACAGATATTTTACTTCCATTTATCATAACATTGTGGTTTTCTGGCAAACTGTTGGAAAATCATGACAGACTAATATTACAGTTTAATGACTGATATTGTCATGTAACAACACATACCCTTTGGAAAGTGCATTCAAATGCACAAACTGTTCTGGTATCTACTTTCCATACATGTCACAGCAATATGTGAAGGTTGTGCTCAATGTTTGGTCTTTAACCAACTTTTCCATACGGCTTTATCAAGATGTCTTTCTGTGAGGGGTTGAGAGGTATTCTGGTGTCATAATGCAGTTAGACAGATACAAGGGGATATACATACACACACAACACACACACACACACACACACACACACACACACGCACACAAACTCAAGGCCTGCCCTTGCTGATAGTACAACCTCTACCTGCCTAGTTTTACAAACTATACTGCTATATACATAGCGCAAGCACCACAGAGCTACTATAGTATTGCAGTGTCTGCCACTACTATTCAAGTGGGTGACAATTGCAGGGGCTGTTAGGACTGCCAATGGGGGGTTCACAGGCTCTTAACATGGTGGAGCCATCTGAAACACACATGCACACAGAGATGACACTTTTCCAATTAGAAGACTTACCTCTCTAGTTATGTACAATACAGAATGACATGACTATTGCATGCACCACACTGCCTTTGTGTTAGGAAATGTGTAACTGTGCTTGTAAGGTGGATGACATCTGTAGGGGCCATGACTAGGTTGGCAATGGGGGAGTTAACAGGGTGGAACAGGCACACAAAATAGTATATCCATCGCATACACAAAGGCAAGACAGCCACAGGGGATATGCATAAGGAAACACATACACTCACACAGTTGGCAGTAGTCCGATTAAAACAGCTACCTATCTACTTGTATGTACTATAGTGCTATGCACATATTGCATGCACCATGAAGATTATATGCCAGGGACATAACTCACAACCTCCTACACCAATTAATCTTGGGAATGTCTTCATGGATGGTAGGATAAACCACCCAAAATAGTGAATGATCTCACATACTGCTCTTACAAACCTGGACAAGTGATAGGGTAACAGACTTTGCATCACCATGACATTTCAGACATGTATGATGTCTGAAGCTGACATGTCTGTAACTACTGTAACTGTCACATATTTGCCAATGATTTGTCTTAAAACCCCATTGTTAGGAGACATGGACCACATACATGTTGCAAACATCTGGACATTCTGCATACATCTGTACAGATGAGTGGTATGGTCTGTAAGGTTTAACATGGTGCATGTAAGGTGGATGACATCAAAAGACTCTTTAAAGTAATGCCATGGGGATGGGGTCACCACTCCTTAAAATGGTATAACCAACACCCAAAGGGGATATGCATCACACACAGTAGTATAGTTTGCTGTATTGAGATTCAAATCCCTACCTACCTACTTGTACGTACTATAGTGCTGTCTACTTATCGCATGTGCCACGAAGCGTATATGCCTAGAAAGTGTCCAACAGTAGCTCTAAGGTTGATGACATGAACTGGCCCTGTAAAGTAATGCAGTGGGTAGGGGGGCACCAGGGTGGAACAGGCCTCAAAATGGTATAACCGACAAACCCACTTGACAGTATTGGGATTAGAATCCTCTACCTACCTAGTTACAAGTATTATAGTACTATGCAGTTACCACACGTGCCACGGAGCTTATAGGTTTGAAGAATGTCCAAAGGTACTTCTAAGGTGAATGACATCAACAGGCCTTGTAAAGTAGGGAAATGGGAAGTGTACTAGGTGGGAAAGGTCTCAAAATACTTTAAGCTACAAACACAACACACAGTTGCCAGTGCTGAGATTAGAACCCCTACCTATCTAGTTATGTGTATTATAGTGCAATGCATTTATCTCATGTGTCATGGAGCTTACAGGGATGAAAAGTGTCCAAAGGTACTTCTAAGGTGGATGACATCAGCAAGTCTTGTAAAGTAGGGCAGTTTTGAAGTTTACTGGGTGGAAAAGGCCTCAAAATACTTTAACCTACAAACACACACACACCAAGTGAGGTGAGATTACAGCCCCTACTATTACACAATAGAGGTCACCTTCGTACTGGCACATTCCACTGGTTACTATTGGTGTGCAACTGTCTGCATGAGGACATCACTCTATGCCTTTCAGGGTCTCTCTCTCTCTCTCTCTCTCTATGCCTCTCTCTCTCTGTCTCTCCCTCCCCATGTCTCTGTCTCTAATTGATATTTTTTTATGTTACCTATATATATGTATGCCTGTTACACTCAGTAGATCCAGATACATCACATATGTGCCACCTCCAGATAGTTGCAGGTAATCCTGTTTGATAGGGGTGGGGAGACACAGTTAAGGTGTACATAACTGTCTGTATGCAAAGACATATCTGGACAATAGAGTTGCATTGTCAGATGCAGGTTTATACAAGGGCTGTAACTCTCTAAGTGTAGGAGCATGCCCAGTAAGGCCTTCAATAGTAAGAGTTGAACTCTATTCCAAAAGTAGCTGTAGTCAGGTCCAGGATTTTGTGTGCTACAGCTGAACGGCTGATGAATCTCTGTAAACAGTCCAGCACCTCATTGATATACTGTGTAAGGAATCTCCTGGCTGTGTGCTATCCTTATTAACTTAGTCATATCCTGGTGTGGGTACAGAGTGCATTGGACTGAGCAGAGGTTTCCATAATATGTGCGGTATATTCTACATAGCACTGTGATTTCCTGGTATGTGAGTGGCAGATCAGTATAGAGTAATGTGAGGGAGCACTGACAGACATTTGTTTACTTACCCCATACACTGCAGGGAACTACATTACAGCAGAAATTCTTCTAGTGTGCACATTCTATGTTTGTCTGGCCAGTGGTTCCCCTTCCCCTTATATGTGTCTCTTTGTCCTTCTGTAGTGCAGTCATGGCCTTTGTCCACAGTTGCTGCTGTTATATATTTGTAGTTACTGTGTGAGTGTGGTAGAAGTCATAACATCACACACAGGGTTAGAGACCTCACACCTCTGACTGCACCTGTTTAGCTGGTTGTCCATCATTGCGCCCCATACATTTGCTGTGTTCCTCAGATTGTTTGTGTTGCACTGTTATTGTAAGGCTACAGGTTGGCCATAGCTGTCAGACTCTTACAGATGAACATTTGGACAGGCCCATATATAGCAGTCAGACACCGGCCCAGACATGGGGGCAGGCTCTTAATATTGCTCTTCCAAATGTGCACAGTTGGTGGAACTTTTTTTATTAGCTTGCAATTACTTTAGGGATGACATCTGCATCTCTACTGTTTGTCACTGCTGTTTTCACATCAACCTTTATTGATTTGCCAATAGTTTGTCAGGCAAATGCAATGTTAGGACAAGCAGAACAGATATATGATGCATACAAGTGGACATTCTGTGACACCCTTTCATTCCATGGGTATGGATGGTGCCCACTGACTTGTTGTCAGCACTGACACAGTGACGTGGCAGCCTTTATATCCTGGCACTCAACTAACTTGTCACAACCTGCTGTTGTAGTAAACACTGTGTAGGTTACTCAGACCTGTGTACTGTTCATATGTGTGGCCCCCTACCCCTCCATTGTCGAGCTTTCCTGCACTAATAAATATTGAGTTCTGGCCAGTGTGTACAAATCCTACCGTTGGCATAGCTGACATGCAAAACAGTTACCATGGCCATTCTCGAACCATGGATCCTGACAACTACAGTACTAGCACTTAGACCGCTAAGCCACAACAGCCACCAGTAAGTGGTTTCTTCTTGCTGACACTATTAACCACAAACATAGCACATTGACCTCTGCATATTGCAGAAATGGAAAAAGTTATCAAGTTGATTGTGACAGCCCTGGCAATGTGTGGTCTGCTGCTATCACCTTACAGACATAAATGTTACTGCAGTTCTATGTGAACACAGGTGTGTTGAGGGGAGGAGGCATACCTCTCAAGTATACACATTTTCACATATGTTGGATGCAGGCAGTACATGGCCTATGCATTGTAAAGTATAGGTAATGTGATGTGTCTGGCATCCATTTTACTGTCTGTATGTGAGTCAGAGTGAGGTGTCAGCCCTTGGGCCCCTAGGATGTCAGTGTATGTGCTGTGCATTGCCTCTTTGCCAAGGCCAGGGCATACTAGGCACACCTATGTCTGCCTACAGGGACAGGCTGAGGGGGGTCCTCCTCCAAGTCCTCCTGTGCCTGTGGGGACCTTGGCAATGGTGGAGGCTATGTCCCCCTTCCCTGTGATGTTCCTGCCACAGCTGTTTCTGCAGGATAAAACTGTGTAGCATGGCAGATACTGCAGCAGAACAGTGACTTGAGCATCCCAAACACATGCTCTACGATATTCCTAGTTTGTGCGTGTGCCTCATTATAGCGTTCTTCAGTGGGTGTGTGCACATTTCTGATGGGTGTCATCATCCACGGTTCCAATGTGTAACCAGCATCCCCCCACTAGATGGTCATATGGGATGTCCCCCCTGACTAATGCCTGGTACAGCTGTGAGGTGTGCCAGATGTGGGAGTCGTGATAACTGCCAGGGCTGCCAGCACACACACTGATGATAATGCCCTGGGCTGTGCACATGACCTGGCAGTTGATGGAGTGGTAGCCCTTGTGGTTCACATAGATTCTATCCTCCCCACCAGGTGGTGCTTTGATGTGCACATGAGTGCAGTCTATGGCACCGAGTACCTCTAAGTAGTGTGCTACATGGTGGAAGAAAAACATATTGGTGGTCCTCTCCTCAGGGATGTTGGGGAAATAAATGTGCTCACTGGCATATGTTAGCATGACATCCAGGAACTGGTGGAGTACCCTGGATGCAGATGCCTGTGAGATCCCCATAATGTCCCCAATAGGTCTTTGGAAAGTGCCTGTAGCTAGTATTCTTAAGGCTACACATACCTTTGTTTCCACTGGGACAAGCTCCCCTCTGTTGGCTCTGGGTCTGAGGTGAGGTTGGCAGAGCTCAGTAAGTTGCTGTAGTATGTCCCTGTCAACCCTGTAGCACTCGCTCATGTAGCCCCTGAAAGGTTACCCTGGGTCTGAACACTCCTCTCCTCCCCAGTCTGGGTTGGTTGTCAGCATCATCCTCATCACTGCCCTCAGCTTGTAGCATATAGAGATGTAGTAAAGCAGCAGCTGCCCCTATCATTTTGTCATTTAAAATTTCCAAGTGTTTACTCCAATGGTACAGTGTATGTGGGGAAATCAGATTGAAGGGTGTCTGCATACTTTATACTGGTGTGCTGCAGATTCAACCTGTGCGATTGGTTATGATATATTCCACCTGCCAGCTACATTGTTGAGGGGTTTGAATGGCCCACTGTGAGTGGCAGAGGCCTTATGAGTCATTTATAGTTGATTGCCTTTTGTTTCCTTTTATTTTGTTTCCAATTTCTTCCAGTTTTAATCCCTACAGCACTCCTCACAAACCCGTGAAGTTAGTGTAAACACTGCTGAGTAGAAAGGGCCGCCCTTGTGCATGAACATGCTCAGTATTTCTTTAACCAGCTAAGCACAGCTTAGCAGCCCCAGACACACACATCCTGCTTAGCTGTGCATGAACAGGAGCTGCTGAGCTGCAATGTGATTACAAAATCCATGACACCCCTTTTTCATGTCTACTGCTTCTTCTGCCTACACCACCATGTTGTAGCCCCTACATGGTTAGGTACCTGAGAACACAGTGGCCCATTTTGCTATCCAGTAAACTTAGCTCATTTACATACACCTAACTGCATATACAATAGCTACAGCACTACATGAGAGCCTATGCCCTTAGCAACCACTATAACCTGCCATTGTATGAGTCTGCATGCTGGCCAGTATAATGGGGAAATGAACTGTACCTTTAATACTCCCCTTATACTATTTTAATTTTATTCTTTGCAAGCTGGCATGTTTGTGCACTGCTACGCTCCACTTAAACATGGCATATGTGCTAAAAAAAAACTTTTGCTTTTTCACATTTTGCATCACATACACATGCCAATGGCCATAGGTTTGGCCATTGGCATGCCTAATGCACCTAATACATGTTTTACCTTTAGCTGTCACAGCCTTGTTTTTTTTTTTGCAGTCCAGTACATAACGGCATACATTTTTACTGCAGACAGGGCTCCTACACGGATCCCTGGCTGCTTCCTGGACTGGTAAATCACCTCATTTGTATGGTTTTCACCAGCAAATTAGGTGATTTACATATCACAATCACATCCATGTCAGCATAGTGCTGGGAGGCTCATGCATGCCCCCGACTTGTTTCCTGGATCGCTCCTCCTCCTAACTCCATATTCGGGCTGAGCCACTATGTCTACATGGAGAATAGCTCCATGTAGGCTTTACTGAATTACCCCCATTATCTCCTATCCAATCATCAAATTTACTTTTAAAACACTCAATGTTAGGTGAGAACCTAATATCATCTGGTGTAGAATTTGAAACTCTAGAAATCATTTGAGTTATATAATTCTATCTTAACAGTGTTTTACAAAAAAAAAAGCTTTACGATGAATATTGTCATATTAATGTCTTCTCATATTAAGAGGGACTAATATTATATATAAGTCATAGCAATTCATCCACAAATATTGTATATGTTCTTATAGCTTTTCCTCTCGTAAACCTATAATGTAAATAAATTTAAAGTTTTGCATCTAACAGAATAAGATAAATGACAAATTACAGGTATTCTTTTTGTAAATTTTTACTGAATTCACTGAACAGACTCAAGTAACCCTAATTGATGCCTATTGGCAAAACTTGTTATTATATTCTAAAACTGGTCTGATGTATACCTTGCACAGATTCACTGATCTTTCTTCGTCCAATATAGATAGGGATCTAAACATCCATCCCATATATAATAATGCATGCTTCTTTATAATAATTACATGAGACAAAAAGGAAAAATCAGATGATGTGCTTATACCCAAATCCTTACAATAATCAGATAATAGTTTATTTAAAAATAAATGTGGTCTTATTCCATGATTGCCAAAATACATCATTCTACACGTATCAGAACTAAATTTCAAGCTATCATTTGCCCAAGAAGAAAATTGTCCCAACAATTTTGATACAGATGCTGAAGTTTCATCCTTATGAATTACAAATCCAGTCTAACAATCATCTGCATATTTAGCTTGTCAATACTGATTATTTTTAGGACTAGTTGCAAGTATCAGTTGAAAAAGGACCAAGCACAGAGCCCTGCGGTACTCCAGACAACACAGGGAGGAAGCAGGAATAATATTAACTGTTACACACAGAATGACCTGACAACCAAAGAATACTCCAATTAATCAAAAAGGGATGGCAATCATAATTCTTTAATGTATCAATTATTTGACTAGGTGCAATCTCATCAAAATGCTTAGCCAAATCCACATAAACAACACTGTTGACAAACTGTCAAGAGCCAAAAGTACATGATAAAAAATGTCAATAAATTTGTGAGTGTTGATCTAACAGGAAAAATGTTGATACAAATCAATACATTCATTATGATTCAATGGCTCTGAAAGTAGATACATTTGTTCATAACATGTGGCAAACCTCTGCCCTGGTATTACATTCCAGAAAGGTTTCCATTTATTTACTCAAAGGAAATGGAACTGCATAAGACCAAATATCCTGTTATCATACCAAAACCTCCCACAGCTTATCAGTTCAATAAGTAACAGCCTTGTATGGGAGTATGGGCTGCACAGAATTCTAGATCTCATTATCGTGCAGACACATTGGAAGGATGGCATTCATTAAAGCCCAGGGTCAAGTCCAAAGGTAGTCTATCAAGAAGAGCAAAATCCTCCTCTACCTATGCTGGAGTCAAACATGCAGAAGTTGAAAGAGGCTACTAGTGGCTCTGAATGAACAAAATGATCTTTGATAAGAAACTGGAGATCACTGTCATCCCTGGCAGAGATTCCCCTGCTTTGGACAGAAGCTGTGCTACAGGTACAATGATCAGTACAGATGGTGGAGCTACCAGCTGATGGAGTGGGTTTCAGGGGTTCTTCAAAAAGGTCTATAGTAAGTACTGTATTTTACTTCTTATACATCATCATCATCTTCTTTCGGCTATTCCCGTTAGGGGTCACCACAGCAGATCATCTGTTTCCATTTCTTCCTGTCCTCTGCATCTTGCTCTGTCACACCAACCATGTGCATGTCCTCTCTCACCACATCCATAAACCTTATCTTAGGCCTTCCTCTTTTCCTTTTACCTGGTAGCTTCATCCTTAGCATCTTTTTCCCAATATACTCAGCATCCCTCCTCAGCACATGTCCAAACCAACGTAATCTTGCCTCTCTGGCTTTGTCTCCAAACCCTCCAACCTGGGCTGACCCTCTAATATACTTATTCCTAATCCTGTCCACCCTTGTCACACCCAGTGTAAATCTTAACATATTTAACTCTGCCACATCCAGCTCTAAATCCTGCCTTTTTGTCAATGCCACTGTCTCCAACCCATATAACATAGCTGGTCTCACTACCCTCTTGTATACCTTCCCTTTCAATCTTACTGGTACTCGTCTGTCACAAATCACTCCTGACACTCTTCTCCACCCACTCCATCCTGCCTGTACTCTCTTCTTCACCTCTCTTCCACACTCACCATTACTCTGAACTATTGATCCCAAGTATTTAAACTCATCCACCTTCGCCACCTCTACTCCTTGCATCCTCACCATTCCTCTATCCTCCCTCTCATTCACACACATATATTCTGTCTTAGTCCTGCTGACCTTCATTCCTCTTCTCTCTAGAGCATATGTCCATCTTTCTAGGTTCTCCTCCACCTGTTCCCTACTCTCACTACAGATCACAATGTCGTCTGCAAACATCATAGTCCACAGGGACTCCTGTCTGATCTCGTCTGTCAATCTGTCCATCACCATTGCAAATAAGAAAGGACTCAGAGCTGATCCTTGATGTAATCCAACCTCCACTTTAAATGCATCAGTCATTCCCACCGCAGACCTCACCGCTGTCACACTACCCTTGTACATATCTTGTACCACTCCTACATACTTCTCTGACACTCCCAACTTCCTGATACAATACCACAACTCTTCTCTAGGCACCCTGACATATGCTTTCTCTAAGTCTACAAAAACACAATGCAACTCCTTCTGACTTCTGTACTTCTCCATCAACACTCTCAGAGCAAACATCGCATCTGTAGTGCTCTTTCCCGGCATGAAACCATACTGCTGATCACTAATCATCACATCCCTTCTTAACCTAGCTTCCACTACTCTTTCCCATAACTTCATGCTGTGACTGATCACTTTAATCCGTCTAGCTCTGCACATCACCCTTATTCTTAAAAATCGGTACCAAAACACTTTTTCTCCATTCCTCAGTCATCCTCTCATGTTCCAAAATTATATATATATATATATATATATATATATATATATATATATATATATATATATATATATATATATGTGTTTGTGTGTGTGTGTGTTTGTATGTATATACATACATACACATATTGGATGGCACAGTGGTAGCATTGTCACTTCACAGCAACAGGTTCTCCGGTTTGATTCCCGGCTGGGGTCCCTTCTGTGTGGAATCTGCATGTCCTCCCTGCTTTTATGTGGGTTTCCTCCGGGTACTCCGGTTTTCTCCCACATTAAAAAACATACATATGGAGCATTTTTCCAAGTTGGACTTTCCCGGTTAACAAATGTTAAATACATTATATATCTATATATATATATATATATATATATATATATATATATATATATATATATATATATATATATAGAGAGAGAGAGAGAGAGAGATTGAAACCAGTTAGCATAATGGTTAAGGTCTTTGAATCCCACATAGGTACAATATTCGATCCTGACCTCCGACAAATGCCTGTTTGGAGTTTGCACGTTTTGCCTGTGTCTCCATGGGGTTTCTCCCACATCTGAAAAACATCTCAAACTCACTAATGAATGGAGTTATTGGCAGCAGCACAGACTCTACATGGTGCCCTAAAGGGTGAAGAGTTGTACAGATCAACCGCTTTGGGCATCTACTGTAGTGCACAGTATCGACAAAATAGGAAAACATGGATCACTGATTGAGCACCATGACAGGGCTAACCACTTGACAGTGTAAAATATGGCTCTAGGTGATTCAGTCATGTTGACTAATGTCGCCAAAATGGGCATGGGTAGTTACCGGTGATAATTGGGTTGAGGACCCGGCCTACTCTGACCTACACCAGGGAACCTTGCTAATGGTGGGAGGGGTATATGTGCCCCTACTGGCCAGTGTGTGCCAAGCAGCCCTGGATCAATAGGCTACTGGCCGGCTGGTGTCTAGCTGCCCAGCCTGGGTTACCTAGGATAACTCTGAGTGAAAGTTGGACATAATACCAATCAACCTGCCAAATATGAACTGAGAATTGCAACGTTTAATGTAGGTTCACTGACAGGATGCAGCTTGGAAGTGGAAGACATATCAGGTTGCAAGGCAAAGACAGAAAGATAAAGAAGATAGACATCCTTCATAAGGGATGCGAGCAACAACCTGCTCATCAGTCCACAGGACATCACAGGCAGATGAAAGGAGTATTTCCAGCAGCTTCTGAATGAAGAAAAACCCCACAGAAGCTGTACTACCCCAGAAACGGTCTATGATGAGAGATGAAGAGGAGCCCACCCTAGAAGAAGTAAGAACAGCACTAAGGAAAATTAAGTCAGGGAAAGCAGCAGGCTCAGATGAGGTCACAGCAGATATGAAAAAGATGCTGAGTGAGATGGGGAGAAATGGCTCCTGAGGGTACTAATAGCAGTGTGGAGAGAAAGGCGCATCCCAGATGACTGGAGAATAAGTATACTTGTGCCAGAACAAAGGGGACATCCACAACTATGGGCAGTACAGAGGCATCAAACTCCTATCACACTGCATGAAAGTTCTGGACAGGGTGACTGATAAACGGATATGCAGAGCAGTAGAATGCAAGATGGGAGAGAAGCAGTTCAGATTCAGTCAGGATGCAGCACAACTAATCCAGTGTTTGCAGTGAGATAGATACTTGAGAAGAAGCTAGAGATGAGGAGAGAGTCCAACTGGGCATTCCTAGACTTGGAGAAAGCATATGAGAAGGTTCCAAGAAAGCTGATCTGGGCAGTACTGTGGTGGTATGAATCCCTGAAACATTGGTAGAATTAGTGCAGGCTATGTACAAGGACCCAATGACTCAAGTACAAACAGTGTTCAACCTCAGACAGGGATTCCCAGTGGGATTGAGTGTACACCAGGGTTCAGCTCTGAGCCCACTACTGTTCATGTTGGTGGTGGACTGCATTAGCAAACAGGTTGGAGGGGGCAGATGAACAAAGTCACTGTATGCAGATGATGTAGCATTACAAGCAGAGTCTGAGATAGAACTTCAGCAAAGGACAGGAGAATGGAATGCAAGACTGAAGGCACATGGGATGAAACTAAGCACAGATAAGATGGTGGTAATGACAGCAAATTGTGGAAATCATAAGAAACTGAGAATAGAGATAGAAGAAAAGATAGCGGAACAGGTAAACAGCTTCAAGTATCTGGGAGGGGTGGTTGAGGGGATGGGAAGTCTGAATGAAGAGGTCAAACCTAGAGTCAGAGGGGCTGCAGTCAACTGGTATATTGTGCCAGGTGTAGTCTATGACAGAAGAATGCCAAAGAAGCTGAAAATTAAGATGTACAAGACAGTGGTGTTACCAGTACTACTGTATGGTACAGAAAACTGATCAGTAAAGGCAGAACAGTTGAAGAAGCTAGAGGTGATGGAAATGAAGTGCTTGAGAAGGGTGGTAGGATGCTCAGTGTGGGACAGATGAAGAAATAAGGACATAAGAGCAGAAGCCAAAGTAGCTCCAATTGCAGAAAAGATGAAACAGAACAGATTACAGTGGTTTGGACACATGCAGAAAAGCAGAAGACAATCTGGTGAGGAAGATTTTGGACAGACATGAAGAAGGTAAGAGGAAGTAAGGACATCCAGCAAAGAGGTGGATGGATTGTGTGAAAGAAGATGTGCGACAGTCAGGCATGAGAGTTGAAGAAGGCAGGAGTGTGGCACTGAATCGAGAGTGATGGTGACAGTTAACATGATACCCTGACCCCATGTAGGAAAAATGGGAAAAAGGGTGATGATGATATGTAGCATCATATTTGTGTCTTTGTTTATATATTTATATATGTACACTGACAGACACAGGTATTATATATGTACACTGACAGACACAGGTATTATATATGTACACTGACAGACACAGGCATTATATATGCACACTGACAGACATAGGTATTATATATGTACACTGACACACACAGGTATTATATATGTACATTGACAGACACAGGTATTATATATGTACACTGACAGACACAGGTATTATATATGCACACTGACACACACAGGTAATATATATGCACACTGACACACACAGGTATTATATATGCACACTGACACACACACACACAGGTATTTATATATGCACACTGACACACACAGGTATTATATATGTACACTGACACACACAGGTATTATATATGCACAGACACACACAGGTATTATATATGTACACACACACAGGTATTATATATGCACACTGACACACAGGTATTATATATGTACACTGACACACACAGGTATTATATATGTACACTGACAGACACAGGTAATATATATGCACACTGACAGACACAGGTATTATATATGCACATTGACAGACACAGGTATTATATATGCACACTGACACACACAGGTATTATATATGCACACTGACACACACAGGTATTATATATGCACACTGACACACACACAGGTATTATATATGCACACTGACGCACACAGGTATTATATATGTACACTGACACACACAGGTATTACATATGCACACTGACAGACACAGGTATTATATATGCACACTCACACACACAGGTATTATATATGTACCCTCACACACACATGTATTATATATGTACCCTCACATACAGGTATTATATATGCACACTGACACACACAGGTATTATATATGCACACTCACACACACAGGTATTATATATGTACCCTCACACACACATGTATTATATATGTACCCTCACATACAGGTATTATATATGCACACTGACACACACAGGTATTATATATGTACACTGACAGACACAGGTATTATATATGCACACTGACAGACACAGGTATTATATATGCACACTGACACACACAGGTATTAGATTTGTACACTGACAGACACAGGTATTATATATGCACACTGACAGACACAGGTATTATATATGCACACTGACACACAGGTATTATATATGCACACTGACAGACACAGGTATTATATATGCACACTGACAGACACAGGTATTATATATGTACACTGACACACACAGGTATTATATATGTACACTGACACACACAGGTATTGTATATGCACACTGACACACACAGGTATTATATATGTACACTGACACACACAGGTATTATATATGCACATTGACAGACACAGGTATTATATATGCACACTGACACACACAGGTATTATATATGTACACTGACACACACAGGTGTTATATATGCACACTGGCAGACACAGGTATTATATATTTATGTGTGTATTTTGTATCTGTGTGTGTGTGTGTGTATGTGTGTGTATCTATATATATATATATATATATATATATATATAGGGTATATATAAAGGTAATGCTGCTAAACGCCAGAAGTCTTAACCTCAAGATGCATGCACTCGAAGCTCTCCTCAGTATGGAGAACATTGATATCTGTGCAGTGACAGAAACCTGGTTCAAGGCTCCAGAGAGCATCCCAGCACTACCAGGTTATACCTCATATCATGCTTTTCGGCCCCAAAACCCAGACCGAACCACAAAAGGAGGGGAAGTTTCCATATTTATCAAGGATATCCACACCTCCAGGTTAGTGGTATTGCACGAAGTATCGGAGACCATCCATGTGCAACTGACAGTGGGCAAGACTGCTTTTCAGTTTATAGCATCCTACAAACCACCGTCTCAAAGTCAGGAATCCCACTCGGCTTTCCTGAAAACATTGGAGAACACGAAGATCTCTCTGAACACCATTATATTGGGTGACTTCAACTACCCAAAAAAAACTGGGAGCATTACTCAAGCCCCAGCACCTTAGCCCAAAGGTTCCTGGAATTTATAAACTCAAATGCTATGGAACAACTAGTCACCACTCCCACAAGAGGGGATAACATGCTAGACCTGATGATTACCAACATGGGGACTCTATGCTCCATACCAGAAGTATATCCCTCATTGGTAAGATCACGCCTTAAATTAATTTCACTGGATATCCACATCCCGATCCCACCCCCAGCCCAGAAAACCACAGTGAAAAACTTCTCAAAAGCGAACTTCACACTTCTCAAAACCAAAGTGGAATCCTTCAAGGCCCCAGGGCCAGTGGAAACTACGGCCCAAACTGCAGAATCCTATATAAATGCATTTTACGGACATCTCCAGGAATGCATGGATCATGCTATCCCAAACAAAATCAAGACCCAATCATCCAAAGGCAGGCGTCCAGTCTGGTGGACCCCAGCCATAAATAAACTGTAAAACAGAAGGAGGAAGCTACTACATGATAGAGCAAAATCCCTAAAAGGGAAGGCATCTCTGATCAGTACTAGCAAAAAATTACGATCCCTCATAAAATCCTCCAAGGCCAGCTTCGACAGAAAAACTGCACAGGACACTAAAGACAATCATAAGGCTTTTTTCAGTTATGTTAGGAACCTGGGATGCAACTCCCAGACTTGTTCTGAGTTGATTCTAAATGACAAAAAATACACTGAACCCACAGACATCGCCAATATCTTGGCAGACAGGTTCAGTGCAAACTTCTCCACCCCCTCCCCCCCAAAAGAGCAAGTATCTATCCCAGCAGAGTGCAGCCTCCCAAACATCTCTGATGCTCAGGTGAAGGCTGCCCTCTCCAAAGCAAAAAACACTGCTTCCATGGGACTAGATGGTGTCCCGGGTTGCGTCCTACACGAACTCCAAGAAGAACTAATCCCTCAAGTAAAACTGCTGTACAATCTCAGCCTCACTACAGGATATGTGCCCAAAAAATGGTGTGCAGCAACAGTGGTCCCAATCCACAAAGGTGGCGCCTCTACGGACCCTGGAAACTATCGCCCCATAAGCCTGACTAGCCTAGTCTGCAAGGCTATGGAGAGGATCATCATGGAACTCAGACATTGGGGACCTACAGACACTAGATCCTACCCAATTTGGTTTCGTCAAGGGCAGATCCTGCCTTTTGAACCTGGTCGACTTCTTCGAAACAGTCACCAAGGCCATAGATGAAGGGAAGGTTGTCCACACAGCCTATCTGGACCTCGCAAAGGCATTTGACACAATACCCCACTCAGGCATCATAGATAAGCTATCCAGACTAAATATAAACCCCTATGTCAAAAGATGGGTCGCAAACTGGCTCAAAGACAGAACCCACAGAGTCAGAGTTGCTGGAGCCATGTCAGACTCGAAACCGGTCACAAGTGGCATCCCACAAGGTTCTGTCCTGGGACCTCTCTTGTTTGGTATTTACTTTTGAGGTACAGGCCAATGAGGGAGGACTATGGTTCACCAAGCTCGCAGATGACTGCAAACTGGGTGCCATAATCGACTCTCCAGCTGACACAAACATCCTTCAAAAAGGTCTCACAGAGATGGATAACTGGTGCCGAGCCATGGTCTAAAGCTAAATGCCAAAAAGTGTATAGTCATACCCTTTGGCAAAAACAATGTGCCCACAAATTACCACATAGGTGGTAACCCATTAAGTACAGAGAAAGTAATTAGGGATCTGGGGACCCAAGTTGATAGCAATCTCTCCTTTGACAACCACATTGCCAAAGTGGTTAGAAAGACCTTCTACATAGCCTACCTCATCATGAAAAGATTCACATCTAGATCAAGAGAGGTAATCGTGCGCCTTTATTCATCCCTCATCAGGCCCATCATAGAATACAATGCCCCCTTTGGGCTGTACCTTACCCGACACCTGCGGCAATTAGAAAGACCCCAAAAGTACCTCACCAGGAGGATCAAGGGACTCAAACAGATGCCATATGCTGCTCGGTTAAAAAAACTCCAGCTCTACTCAGTTGCATACCACCTACTTCGAGGCGATCTATGCCTGACATAATAAAGCTATGTCCAACCCAGAATTAATGGACATGCTCCACCTCAGTAAATCTAAATCCCTTAGAGCCACTCGCTCGAGGGACTTGAACCTCAGCACAGAAATAAATAGAACATGCTGGAGGGACAGATTCATAACCCAGAGGCTCCCTTCACTCTGGAATAGAATTCCAATTCATGTTAGGCAGAGCACCTCACTGACTCTCTTCAAGAAGAATCTTGATGAGTGGATGGGGGATCGTAGGTTTCTCCCAGGGATTACTTCCGTGTCACTATTAGACAGAGGCACAATAAACTAAACTTTAAAAAGGGCACAGTATACTCAAATCAAGGGGTGGCGTAAGCCAAACAGGCTAGGCTTATAAATGCCCCAGGGCAGATAGCCTAGTATGAACCGATGAACCTATATATATATATATATATATATATATATATATATATATATATATATATATATATATATATATATATATATATAGACACACACACACACAGGTATATATTTCTATGTATATATGTAAATATGTGAGTGTGTTTCTGTGTGATATGCATTTGTACACTTCAGAAATCCTAAACAGCAAAGGTATTGCTGATGCCATATCAGACTCATACATGAAATATTTGTCAAGAAATGTTTATTTGCCACATTTAAGTTTTGCAGTTCAGGCATACAGTGGTAGCAATCATTGTGTATTAATTGCTTCATAAATTTTACTGTTTAGCCACAAGAAAAATTAAATTTGTATTGTGAACAGTATTACACCTGTGTTCCAATACCATCTATACATACATTGGTAATGTTTTTGAAGATTTTCTGAAGTTTCTTCTACTTCAAAAATCTCTGAATAGACTAATGCACTACACCCAAATCGGGGTAGGGGTGAGGGTTGTCCAGAGATTGGCTACACTGTATATTATTGAGTATGATTCCATTACTGCAAACAGCGATGTTTTGGACCATCCTGAATAGCAGGCAGAATTAATTAATGAATTATAATACCACAGAACTAACGTCAAAAGAGTCACATACACTATCTAAACACTGATGTGACTATTTCAATGCAGTTTAAACTGTTCATTTGAAACTGCAATGTTAGGAACCCTTACAGAAATGTGTTTTTCCTTCCAGAAATTGATTACCTACTGATGTTGCCATGGCAGCATAGGCTTCTGAAGCAAATCAATACCCAGTCCCTATACCCCTTCACAGACAATATAGTACCTATGACTGTATCAGCTCAAGAATGTTCATTATTGGCTGCAACAATTTATTAAATCACACACCATAATATTCATAAAATAAAAACATACACCACAATAGAATTTCCAAGATGGCTATGTCTCAACATTGCTATTTACTTCACCATGGTCTGGTGACACATTTATATAGTAACGTGCTGCGTTTCCTCAAGAAAAAAAAACAGTGGACTGCTGTAAAATTAATTATTACAAGTGGTAAATAATTAATTGCTTTCAGTCATAATGCACAAATATATGGAACGAGTAAGAAAAATTTTCCTTTTTTTATATCTCCTCAGCTGAAGAGGAGATTGCCTACAACAGACAGTAGCATCAGTGGTGGGTTGCGAGACTTGGGCAGAGTGCTTGTAAGTAGGAAATATATGAAAAGTCATATAAAAATATATGCTCTTTCATTCATTGAGTACCAAGTTTTTAGTCTGATAGATCACAGTCAGGCAATTAGTCAACAATCGGTATAGTAAAAACAGAGAAATTAATGTCATTTTATTACGCTGAACTATTAAATCACAAGGAAATGCATTAAAAATGAATAAACCTACACTGGTAGTGACATCATTAACTGTTAATGAAACAGTAACTTTGGCACACTTCAGTGCTGGAGTAATCCATATCATAAAGTAGATCATAGGCTGTTACTAGGCTAATGACCACTAGGGTCCTTACAAGCCTAGCTGTGCAACCCAAACTATCTGGGTCCCAAATATCATTGGCATCTATATGGGGGGATGTTAGCAGGGAGGTAAATAATATCTTCTGGGGAGACTGTGATAGGATAATGCTTTTCTTATTGACAACCTCTGTCCATAAGAGACATGGGAGTCTGGACTGTGGATACATTTACGATCTCCCATCCAAATGTCAAGGTTTCATTTGAATAAGGTCAGGAATTAAGTCTATTTTACATGGATGGGCAGCCTATTCCATAGTGCAAGAATACTTTGGGACACATAGCTGTCTATCCAAGCACATTCTGTTTATGTTACAAGCAAAGTTCAGATCCCTGGAGGATGGAGCCATTTAGTAATCCTTATGATATAATGAGAAGTTATGTACTTACCATAACGTTCCATGTTAGTTGTCTTCTTCTCGCCTTCTTTCTTGCTGGATGGGTTCAGAGCCGAACCTTGGCTCTGACTCGGCCTATTACTAAAGCTCGAGAGCTATTTTTACTGGCTCAAGGTTATCCTATGTCCCATAATGCTAGGCGTGATATACCCAGATCTCGTTTGATAGCTAACACTATGGACATACATGTCCCCACCATGACAGAGAATATATATATATATATATATATATATATATATATATATATATATATATATAGATATAGATATATCTACCTCTACACATCTAGGTATAAAAAACTCTTATAAGAGTTAGCAAGAGAAGGAAAGAGGTAGCTAAGGAGATAACTCTGATGATAACGCATCCCAGAAGATACTCTCGGTCTTGCCAGGCTAGGGGGATGGTGGGTGGGACGCAAGAAAGAAGGCGAGAAGAAGACAACTAACATGGAACGTTATGGTAAGTACATAACTTCACAATGTTAAGTTGTCAAACTCGTCTTCATTCTTGCTGGATGGGACAGCGTCCCTAGCACCTTAGTCCTGCGTGGCTCAATGGAACAAACTCTTGAGTACAGTGGATCCAAAATCAGCCCTACTTCTAAAGGCCATGTCCAGCTTGTAATGAGAAATGAAGGTATGAGGAGAGGCCCATGTGGCCGCTGCACAAATGGAATCCATTGGCAATCTTGCCTGAAGGGCTACTGAAGAAGCTAATGCTCTGGTTGAATGAGCTCTGGGCTTAATAGGGAGCTCTTTATGCCTCAATTGGTAAATCAACGTGATAACAGAGGTCAACCACCTGGACAAGGTTACTTTGGAAACTGGTAGGCCTTGTTTCCCTTCTGTGTAAGACAGGAAGAGCTGTTCTGATTTCCTCGTCTGCTTGGTTCTATCCAGGTAGAAGCGTAATTGACGGTGAACGTCTAAACAATGTAACTTCTGTTCAGACCTATTGGTATAGAGTGGGAAGAAAACAGGAAGATTGATGGTCTGATTCAGATTTTTTTCAGAGAGTACTTTGGGTAAAAAGGACGGAATAGTCCTAAATGACACTCTAAGGTAAGGAGGGTGAACACAAAGGGCTTGAAGCTCTGATGCCCTTCTCGCTGAAGTGATGGCTACTAAAAACAGAGTTTTCCAAGACAGCAACTTTAATGAACAGGAAGCCGCAGGTTCAAAGGGAGGGGGAATTAAAGATGACAGCCCCAAATTTAGGTCCCATGGTGGGGGAGGATCTTTTACCGGGGGCCTAAGTAAGAGGGTTCCATTTAGAAAGGCTTTACAAAGTTTGTGTGACATAATGCTGGTCTCTGACAAGCCAATGTGAAAATTCGCAATGGCTGCCAACTGAACTCTGATGGTGGCCGAAGAAGATCACATTTGAAAAAGTTCTGCCAAAAAGTCTAAGACTGTATGGACAGGGGCTGTAAAAGGGTCAACTTGTTTTTCCCTTGCCCGAACTGAGAAACACTTCCATTTGCTAGCATAAGTCTTTCTGGTGGTAGACTTGTGCGAAGTGAGGATGATGTCATGAACTGAATGAGAGATTGAGGGAAGCCTGGCTAAGGTTGGAAGTGGAGCGACCAAGCTGTGAGGTTGAGAGATTGATGCAGCCCGCCCGACTGATGTGTCAGAAGATCTGGCGCTGGGTCCAGATGCCAGGGCTGATCTAGTAGATGACGTTGCAGGAATGGAAACCAAATTTGTCAGGGCCACTAAGGGGCAACAAGGATCATTCTGGATCTCAAAACAGTTGCTTTCTGGATTAGCTGAGTAATTAAGGGAAAAGGGGGAAAGGCATACAGAAGACCCCGGGGCCAGTCGTGGACTAGAGCGTCTCTGGGGGGAAGACCTGGAAGAGGGAAGAGGGTGAAGAAGTCTGGGCACTTGCTGTTTTGAGGGGTAGCAAAAAGATTGCAGCAAGGCTGACCCCACCTCCTGAAGATTTTTTCTGCTACTAGCTGGTTGAGAGACCACTCGTGGGGCATAAGAATGGCTCTGCTCAGCCTGTCCGCTATGACGTTGGACTTCCCGGGGATATGCGTTGCTACCAGAAACTGTTGAGAAGAGATTGCTCACTGCCACAGTCTGAGTGCTTCTCGACATAGGGGGTAGGACCTGGTTCAGCCCTGCTTGTTGATGTACCACACTACAGACATATTGTCTGTCTGAATTGCAATAGTCCCGGTGGGTAGAGAGTCTTGAAGGGCCTGCAACACTAAAAGTACCACTCTCATTTCCAGGACATTTATGTGCAGGTGGCTTTCAAAAGGCTGCCATGTGCCCTGGACTGTCCTGCCCTGAAAATGCCCCCCCCCCACCCGATCAGGGAGGCATCCGTTGTCACAGTAGCCATGGGAGGAGGAAGGACAAAGGGTCTGCTGTGAAGAACCTGAGGGGAGACCATCCACCATGAAAGGTGTCTTTTGCATGACTGAGTGATTAGAATGCTGTGTGACATTGGAAGCTGTTGAAAGGACCACTGGGAAAACAGCATCCATTGCAGGATCCGCAAAGTGAAAACGAGCTAGGGGAAGTAATGTGATAGCTGCTGCCATGAGACCTAGGGTTTTTAGTACGAATCTGGCCTGGACTCTGCTCTCTTGTAGTAGGATTTGAACATGACCTTGAATGTCTGAAACCCTTTGTACAGGCAGTTTTGTGGACAGTTCGACCGTGTTTAAAACGGCACCTATGAAGGTAATAGTCTGACAAGGTGACAAGGCAGACTTTTCGGAGTTTATAGAGATACCTAGCTCATTGCAAATGTGGAGGGTATAATCTCTGAAATGGAGTAGCTGATGCTTGGTGGTGGCAGTAAGGAGCCAGTCGTCTAAGTATGGAAACACCTGGAAACATTTTCGTCTCAAGTGAGCCGCAACCACTGCCATGCATTTGGTAAACACTCTGGGGGCTGTGGTGAGGCCAAAGGGCAGGGCTCTGAATTGGTAGTGACTAGCTCCCATCCGGAGGCGGAGAAACCTCCTGGAGCACCTGTTCATTTTGATATGATAGTACGCATCCTGAAGGTCTATAGAGCACATCCAATTGTCCTGATCCAGGAAGGGTAGAATGGACTGAAGCGTGACCATCCAGAATTTTGTTCTTTGAACAGACTTGTTCAGCCTGCTGAGATCCAAAATAGGTCTCCAGTCCCCTGTCTTTTTTGGTACCAAAAAGAACTTGGAGTAGACTCCGGATCCTTGTTGGTCTGCTGGGACTGGTTGGATGGCTCTTTTTTCTAGCAGCTTTGAAATTTCTAATGCTGCTTGATCCCTTAGACCCACATCTGGAAGGGGCCCTTTTGGCGGTTGAGGGGTATGAATAAAGGGGATTTTGTAACCCTCGGATATGATCGACCTTACCCAATTGTCTTGTGTGAGGGAATGCCAGACTTCTGGGTACAGTGATGGTCTTCTCCCGACTGCCTCCGAAGGTGGACAGTCGGGCAGCTTCTCAGGGGTGCTGGAAGGGTTTGTCAGAGAAGGATTCTCTGCTACCCTGATTCTGCGGACCCCCCCGCCCCTCGGGCGGCATCTGTTATTGTTCCCTCCTCTGCCTCTGGAGGGAAGCCCACCACGTGCATCAGGCAGTACTCCCTGAGGTTTGTGGAACCACATTTTCCCACCTTTCTGACCCTTAGGGTATGGTCTAGAAGGGGTAGAAAAACAGACTCCTACAGCAGAGAGAGTCTTGCCTTCCTGCTCGCACCTGGTCAATGTATCCTTCACTTGAGGTCCAAACAAGGCAAAACCATCAAAGGGGGTGTTAGTGAAGGATGCCTTGAAGGGGTCAGCAAAATTGCAAAGCCATATCCAGGCGTGTCTCCTTAGAGCAACGCCCGTTCCTGCAGCCCTCCTCGCTCCATCGGCTGCATAGGAAATGAGCCGCATGGAGGAGTTGACAATAGAGTTTAGGGTCCCCAGCTGGGAGTTGATCTTTTCCTGAGACCCCGCAGCTGATGGGTCCTGTAAGGTATCACCCAGTTCCTTGAGAAGGTCTCTCTGGAGATGGGTGAAATGGCACAAATAATTCGGCGACCGCATAGCAAAGTTCATTGAGGAAAACATCCGCTTGCCATACCTGTCCATAGTCCTAGATTCCTTATTAGGAGGATGAACAGGTACTGAAGGGTCAGCCAACTCCTTTTTAGTGGCCGCCGCCACCACCATGGCATCAACAGGGATGCCCTTAGTTAGAAACTGCTTGTCAGAAGGGGCTGTAATAAATGTTGTAGGCCTCCGGGGAGTTGGTTCCATAGTATCCAGAGCCATTCACGCCTTTCGAGCCACCACATCCATGAGAGGGTCGAAAGGCGGAGACACCCAGGAGGTGGAAGGGCGAGAACTGAACGCATCCAGGTACACTGACTTGTCCTCAGAAGGGTTAAGGTCAGACCAGTTTCCCCTCTGCTTAAGAATCTCCAGGATGTCAGAAAATGAGACATCCTCAGAGGGGGACCTTGGGGACCCTTCTGAGTCATCCAAGTCCGTGTCCGATGTGACTGACTCAGGGGAGTCTACATGCTTCCTCTTGCATTTTCTCTTTTGAGGGGGCTCCCCTGAAGGATCAGGGGAGGCCTCGGAAGAGGAGGATATGCCCAATGGGGCTACCTGTAGCATCGGTTCTCCACGCTTGGGATCGAGAGAGAGGGTAGAGACTGAAGCAGGCACCATAGAGGGAGGAGATGAAGGAGCCAACCGTGGAGCAGGCACAGGGTCCAGCACACTCCTCATGACCTCAAAGGCGCCCCTGTCAGGCAGGGAAGGGGATCCCCACTCCGAAGAGACAAGGATTCCTCCTGGCACCGAGAGGGATGGCTCCGAGGTCGATGCCAGGGCCAAACTCACCTGTGCCAAAGCTCCGAGAGGGAGAACAGGGTCGGACAAGGGTCCGATGCCACTCGCCCCCTTGGAGCCAACGAGAGAGTCCCGGCACCCAGATCCCTCCAAGGATGGAACCAAGGAAGAGATCGGAGCCGATGAGGGAGCCGAAAGGGGTGGTATCGGCTCCGACATTCCGACGGTCCCGACCCCTACGATCTTCGTCTCCAAACTCGCAGGAAGAGTCAGAGGAGGAATCGAAGAGGGAGTAGTGAAAGCCAGTGCCTGATGAGGAGGGCTATGCAATATTTGGGCCAGTGCCTGCGACTTAAGTGGTCTGCTTACCACCCTCTCGAGGTCATGGTCCAACAGCCTGGAAGACTGAGAGGAATGGGACCTGTGACTCCGCTCCGATAACAAGGGAGACTTCGGAGCTGAATGGACCGATTCCAGGAAAGGAGACCTGGAAAGCTTCTTGCTCGAAGATGGCTCCAACAGCAGAGTCGGAGCCGACTGAGGCCTCGAATCATCGGTTCCAGCCGGAACCGATGCCATGGTAGTAGTAGCACCGCTCAGCGATGGCTCCGAACATGGAGCTGACAGTTTGGTGGGCCTAGAAGGTTTACCTGATGAAGGCTTAGCCGGGGAACCTTCAGGCTTTAACAAGCCTCTCAAAATAAGTTTGTTTCTGCGTTCCTGCAGGACTCTTGGACTGAACGCATGGCAGACAGAACAAGAGTCCTGCAGGTGCAGAGGGCCCAAGCAATATACACAAGAAGTGTGACAGTCTGTCAGAGACATCTTCTGACAGCACGAGTCACACTTCTTGAAGCCCGAGACCTTAGTGTCCTTAGATATCCTGAAAAAAGATGACTGGCAGACTAGGACGACTAAGGAAGGTCTAGACACAATCAGCCAAACACACACACACAAAAAGGTTGTAACAGACCAGAATAATATAACAAAACCCCACATGTATTAATACAATCTAACTAGGCACACACATACAAATACAGACAAATAAGTATGGAAGAGGGTTGGCCAAGGGCCTAACTATTAGGTGAGGGGAAAAAACTGTATCAAAACTACCTAAAAGGGAATCCTAAACAGGGATCTAAAGGGTAGTAACTATAAAACACTATTGCTAATATTTTAACCCAAAAAGCTGACTAAAACGAAGAAAAAATATTAATACAACCTGAGCCGGCAAAAAGACGCAACCTCATAGCTGAAGTGGCAAACAAGATCTGGGTATATCATGCCTAGCATTATGGGACATAGGATAGCCTCAAGCCAGTAAAAATAGCTCTCGAGCTTTAGTAATAGGCCGAGTCGGAGCCGAGGTTCGGCTCCGAACCCATCCAGCAAGAATGAAGGCGAGATTGACAACTTAACATCAAGCATTAATATGAAGTGGCATCTGTAAGTATTTCTCGGAATGCAGTTATTCGAGTACTAAATAAAAAATGTGTAACAATGCTTCATAGCAATTTTTTAATAGATAAATGTGTAATTTAATTAAATTAAATATACTGCAATGCTTTCAAAACACTTATGAGTCCATTTCTTGAGCTCATTTCTCTCTCTGTTGCATTATCTTTTTATTTTATCCCTTTTTATATTATTTTTCCTACATGTCCAGAAGGCCCATGGACAGCACAGCCACATCTCCAAGGGAAAGGACCACTCACCACCTGCTCCTACCTGCCCAAAGATGTCTTCATAAGGTGGGGGTGGTGACTCCATCCTTGTTTGCTCCCATGTCTGCATCAACCTGGTAAGCTTGGTCAAGGTAGTTCTTGAGAGGGCAGTGGAGAGGCACCTACAACCACTACAATCTCTCTGCCACCACCAACCCTATAAGCTCTGATCATTGAGCCACTGGAGGCCTTCATCCCCACACCACTGGGGTCAACTGAGTAGGTCCATCAAAAAGTGGGGATAATTGAGACCCTCTAGACTGGGGTAGTAGCTGGTTGTCACACCTACTCCTCCTCTCCCTCCTTTTTGTATATGTCTGCCATCTGTTTGTCTTTTCACCCACCCAATTACAGCCCAGCATTCTGTTCCTGTCTCTCTCTCTCTCTCATTTGTCATTTATGTTTATGTGTTCCTTTATTTTTTTTCAAGCCTTGTCTCCTATGTCCTCTACCCTTACTTCTTCCCCAACGTCCCTATTTAAAGAATGGAAAATGAAGGATCTATTGCCCAAAAAAACACAGTGTCTTTCCTCTCCCACCTCCTCATGAAAAATCCTTGTAATATCTTCCTTCCCTGTTTCCCTTGTCTTCTCTCTCCCCTATTTACAGCTTTCCTATCTTCCTCCTTTCTAAACTTATAAAAGCCCAGGCAGTATGCCCATATGAGGACTTCCTTTAAAGTAAATAAAAGAAACCTTGAAGCAGTTTTGGTAAGATATAGGCCTGTGGTGCTCTCCTCAGCTTACTGCAGATTCTCAATGAAGTTGTCTCTTAATATTTCATTCTATTTTTTTCAGATAACTCAAACTCTGTTGATACAAATACATAATTTCTCAGTTTTCTGTTTCAGTGTAGGCAGTTGTTCAGTTATATTTGTTATGTCACTTTGCTTAAAACTCTTAAGCTTCTTATTTTGTTTCACTGCTCCAACTTGTTTAGAGTCTTTTGTGCAAAGCAACAATTTATCTGTTTTGTTTTGACAAATTCACTGCTCGCTAAGATCAGACAACAACATTTTAAAACCCTCTGAAATTTCATTTTCGGTTTCAGAAACCATTTGTTCCAGTTTTACTATTGATTTTTTTTTTTATTTTGAGATAGCACACTATGGCTGCTTTTGCAGCTGAACATTCTCAGTCAATACCGTAATACTTTCCTGCACGTTTGTAAAATCCTGGGAGAACATCTTATTTAGTTTCTCTTATTGCTTTCTAACCTTTTACCATACATTGATTTTCATGTATTAAATCACCCAGATACTCACTCTTTTTTCATCTGCACACTTTTCCTGAAACTCATGTGAGGCAAGGCAATGAGACTTGTCTTATACAGGGTATAAGACCATTACCAGATGTACATACACACACAAACACACACATATACACACAAATGCACACTTGCAGCCAGCTTGGAGGCCTGCCAATATGCATATAAAATTAATTTATAATGGAGTAGGAAACCAGAACATCTGGTGAAAACCTTCTCAGAGACAGAATTTTTTTTAATTTTTCCAGGACTTTTGGGTTTTTAATACTATAACAAGAATGGACTTAATTCCTAAGTCAAAGTATAATGAAAGTTTATGAAATTAGTATTGTTTCAATCTTTGATGTTAGCCAAAGTGCTCTTCACAGCACCCACAATGTGCCCAGAACTGACTCCTTCTGCAATTCATATGGAGCTATGTGTATTGGTAGCATATCTAAATACAACTGTATTTTTTATGAGACTCATTGCTTCTACTACTTCTGTTGGAACTTTCTGGGTATCCTTCTTCCAAACTGTCCTTGTTTCTGCCTGCAAATCCTGGTATTTTATGACTTTGTGTTTTTCTGTAAGTAAGACACTGTAATCACTGGGTGCAGCAATTTCAATGATCAATGTTACTTTTTTTCTTCTTTTCCTGGACTACTGTATCTGGTTTCTTCGTATCTATTTTCTGAACTGTTGATAATGGGTGATCCCAAGTGATATAAACTTTCAACATTTTCTATAATGCTTTTCAGCTACTTCAATACTATAATGTTTGCACAATCCCCAGTGCAACAGTCTTATCACATTACTATGCCTTTCAGTACACAGGCCTACTCCATTAGCGCATCACACCCAGCAACAAGATGTGTGAATGTTTTCAATTCTGTTTTATAAAATAAAATTAGAAGTTATGTACCTACCATAACGTTCCATGTTAGTTGTCTTCTTCTCGCCTTCTTTCTTGCTGGATGGGTTCGGAGCCGATCCTGGCTCCGACTCGGCCACTCTAAAAGCTCGAGAGCTAGTTCCACCGGCTCGAGGCTCCCCTATATCCCACAATGCTAGGCGGTAACTCCTCAGATCTCATTTGAAAGCTAAGGCCAGCAAGAAAATTCCATAAGGAACAAAGAAAAACTCCTCTAGGTCTGTCCTGGCTAGGGGGAAGGAGGGTGGGACGCAAGAAAGAAGGTGAGAAGAAGACAACTAACATGGAACGTTATGGTAGGTACATAACTTCTAAATGTTAGGTTGTCAATCTCGCCTTCGTTCTTGCTGGATGGGACCGCGTCCCTAGCACCTTGTCCCGGGTGGCCTATCGGAACAGACTCTTGAGTACAGTGGAACCAAAGTTGGCTCAGTCTCTAGAGGCCAAGTCCAACTTATAATGAGAAATGAAGGTATGGGGAGAAGCCCAAGTAGCTGCAGAACAAATCGAATCAATAGGCAACCTATCTTGGAAAGCTATAGAAGTGGCTAAAGCTCTAGTTGAATGAGCCCTGGGTTTGGATGGCAACTGTTGATGTCTTATCTCATACACTAGAGTAATCAACGAAGTAAGCCATCTAGAGAGAGACACTTTAGAAACTGGAAGGCCCATTATACCTTCTGCGTAAGAAAACAAACAGTTGGTCAGATTTCCTGAATTGTTTGGTCCTGTCTAAATAGTACCTAAGTTGGCGATGAACATCTAAACAGTGTAACTTTTGTTCTGACCTATTAGAATAATTTGGGAAGAAAACAGGAAGCTCAATGGTTTGATTAAAATTTGCCAGTGAAGCTACCTTGGGCAAAAAGGACGGGTTAGTACGTAAGGACACCCTATCCTTATGAAATACAAGATAAGGGGGTCGACAACACAGAGCATGGAGTTCAGAGACTCTTCTAGCTGAAGTGATAGCTACTAAAAAGAGGGTTTTCCAAGAAAGTAACTTTATTGAACATGAAGCCGCAGGTTCAAAGGGGGAAAGAATTAAGGACGTCAGAACCAAGTTGAGATCCCATTGGGGATGAGGATCTCTGATGGGTGGTTTGAGGAGAAAAAATCCCTTTAAAAAGGCTTTGCAGAGTTTGTGAGACATAATGGAGGACTCTGAGACTCCAGCATGAAAGTTCGATATTGCTGCCAATTGAACTCTAACGGTAGATGGGGACGAACCTGAGTGGAAAAGTTCGGCTAGAAAGTCTAGAACTGATTGAATGGAAGCAGTGAAAGGATCTATATTGTTTGACTGCGCCCAATAGGAAAAACATTTCCACTTGTTATTATAAATCTTCCGAGTGGAAGTTTATGAGAGGCTATCAAGATATCTCTGAGTGAGATATCAGAGGAAGCCTGGCTAAAGTTGGAATTGGAGGAACCACGCTGTGAGGTTCAGAGAGGGAAGGGAGTGGTGCAACTGACCCGAATGATGGGTCAAGAGGTCTGGAACTGGGTCCAGATGCCAAGGTTGCTCCAGCACATAATGGTGGAGAAAAGGGAACCAAACCTGTCGAGGCCAGTAAGGGGCAATGAGGATCATAGAAGCTTCCTGAGCGATGGCTTTCTGTATCAGCTGAGATATCAGTGGGAAGGGAGGAAAAGCATACAGAAGTCCCCGGGGCCAAACATGCACTAGAGCGTCTCTGCTGGGGTGGCCTGGTTGGGGAAAGAGGGTGAAAAAGTCATCGCACTTGCTGTTTTGGGGAGTAGCGAAAAGGTCGCAGCAAGGCCGGCCCCACTTTCGAAAAACTTTCTCCAACACTGAATTCTTCAGAGACCACTCGTGAGGCATGAGAATAGCTCTGCTCAATTTGTCTGCAATCACATTGGACTTCCCGGGGATGTGCGTTGCTAACAGAAATCGCTGAGAAGAAATCCCCCATTGCTACAGTCTGAGTGCCTCTCAACATAGGGGGTAAGATCTGGTTCCGCCTTGTTTGTTGATGTACCACACTACAGACATGTTGTCTGTCTGAATTGCTATAGTTCCCTTGGGAAGAGAGTCTTGTAAAGCTTGCAATGCTAGAAGCACTGCTCTCATCTCTAGAACGTTTATGTGCAAGTGGCACTCGAACGGTTGCCACATGCCCTGGACTGTCCTGCCCTGGTAATGCCCCCCCACCCAATCAGGGAGGCGTCCGTTGTCACTGTAGCAACTGGAGGGGGAGGGACGAAAGGTCTCCCTAGGAGGAGCTGGGGAGATGTGATCCACCAAGAGAGATGATTCTTGCACAATTGAGTTATCCGAATAGGATGGGACATTGGAAGTCTTTGGTAAGACCATTGTGTGAAAAGCATCCATTGTAAAATTCTCATATGGAAGCGAGCTAGTGGTAGAAGGGGAATGGCCACCGCCATAATCCCTAAGACTTTCAGGATCAGTCTGGCTTTGACTTTGTTGCTCTGCAAGACAAGAGAGACCTGTCTGTGTATGTCTGCTATTCTGTGCTCTGTGAGTCTGGCTGACATATTGACTGTGTCTAGATTTGCGCTTATGAAGGTAACACGACAAGGTGACAAGACAGACTTTTCGTAGTTTATTGAAATGCCTAGTGCCTGACATGTGTGAAAGGTATAGTCTCTGGCGAGAAGTAAAAGATGCTTGGTGGGGGCTGTAAGGAGCCAGTCGTCTAAATAAGGAAACACCTGGAATCCTTGTCGTCTAAGATGAGAGGCTACCACTGCCATGCATTTGGTAAACACTCGGGGGGCTGTAGTGAGACCAAAGGGCAGGGCTCTGAATTGAAAATGACTGGTTCCCAGCCTGAAGCGGAGAAACAGCCTGAAGCGGAGAAACCTCCTTGAGCGTCGACTCATTCTGATGTGATAGTACGCGTCCTGGAGATCTATCGAGCACATCCAGTTGTCCCGCCCCAAAAGGGGTAGAATGGACTGCAGCGTGACCATCTGGAACTTTGTTTTCTTGACAAAGTTGTTCAAGTTGCTGAGATCCAGAATGGGTCTCCAGTCCCCTGTTTTCTTTGGAACCAAAAAGAATTTGGAGTAGATTCCGGATCCTGTTTGGTCTGCTGGAACTGGTTGAATGGCTCTTTTTGTGAGCAGCTTTGAAATTTCTAAAGCTGCTTGCTCCCTTTGACTGGGTGGAATGTCTAGAAGGGATTTTTTGGATTGCTTCAGAATGAGAAGGAAAGGGATTCTGTAGCCTTCGGAAATGATAGACTGTACCCACTTGTCTTGAGTTAGGGATAGCCAGGCTTCTGGGTACAGTGACAACCTTCCCCGACTGCCTCCGAAGGTGGACAGTCGGGCAACACCTCAGGGATGCTGAAAGGGCTTGTAGGAAAAAGATCCTCAACTGCCCTGATTCTGCGGGCCCTCTCTGCCTCTAGGACGGCGTCTACCATTATTGTTCCCCCCTCTGCCTCTAGAGGGGAATCGACTCTGTGCGTCAGGCAAATCTCCTTGAGATTGTTTGCGGAACCACATCTTTCCCCCCTTCTGGCCTTTGGGGTAAGGTCTAGAAGGAGTAGAAAAACGGACTCCGACGGCAGAGAGAGTTTTGCCATCAGTCTCGCACCTAGTCAGGGTTTCATTCACTTGAGGACCAAAGAGGGATGATCCATCAAAGGGGGAATTAGTGAAGGACGCCTTGAAAGGGTCCGCAAAGTTACATAGCCACATCCAGGCATACCTACGCAAGGCTACACCTGTACCTGCCGCTCTACTTGCTCCATCCGCCGCATATGAAAGGAGGCACATGGAGGAGTTAGTTATAGAATTAAGGGTTGCCAGCTGAGAGTTCATCCTATCCTGAAAACCCGCAGCTGTTGGGTCCTTCAACATTTCACTCGCTTCCTTGAGCAAATCCCCTCTGAAGACGAGTGAAATGACATGGTAATTCAGCGATCTCATAGTAAAGGTCGCTGACGAGAACAACCGTTTCCCGTACCTGTCCATCGACCTAGACTCTTTGTTAGGAGGATGAACAGGCACCGAAGAATCAGCTAACTCCTTCTTGATGGCTGCAGCCACCACCATAGCATCAACAGAGATGCCTTTGGTCAGAAATTCTTTGTCCTTGGGGGCCGTAATGAATTTTGATGGTCTCCTGGGGGTGGGTTCCACTGAATCAGGAGCCGCCCAAGCCTTCTTTGCCACCACTTGCATAAGGGGGTCAAAGGGAGGGGACATCCAGGAGGTGGAAGGGTGAGAGCCAAACGCCTCAAGATACACTGACTCATCCTCTGAAGGGTTGAGGGCTGGCCAATTCCCCCTCTGTTTTAAGATTTCAAGGATGTCTGCAAAGGAGACATCTTCAGAGGGGGAACGAGGGGAACCTTCAGAATCCTCTAAATCAGTGTCAGAGGTGACAGACTCAGGGGAGTCAATGTGCTTCCTCTTGCACTGCCTCTTCCTAGGGGGCTCTCCTACAGGATCAGGAGAGGCCTCGGAAGAGGAGGAGATCCCCACTGGGGAAACTTGAGGAGCTGGCTCTCTACGGTCGGGGATGAGAGAGTGAGTAGAAATCACCGGAGGCACCATGGAGGGAGGGGCAGAAGGAACCGACTGTGTAGTTGAACCTGGTTCTAACACGCTCCTCATGACCTCGAAGGCACCCCTGTCAGGCAGAGCCGGAGGACTCCATTCCGAAAAACTGAAAACCTCCCCCTGCACCGACAGTGATGGTGCCGAGGCCGATGTCGGAGCCGAACTTACCAGCGCCGAAGCACCGAGAGGGAGAGCGGGGTCGGACAAGGGTCCGATGCCACTCGCCCCCTCGAAGCCGACAAGGGAAGTCCGGCGCCGAGATTCTTCCAAGGAAGACATCGGAGCAGACGACGGAACTGAAAACAGAGGTATCGGTTCCGACGCCACCACAGTCTCGGGTCCGAGCCGCCCCGGCTCCGAACTCAAAAGAGTCAGAGGAGGAACATTTTGAGTGATGGGAATCGTTCTCGACTGTTGAGTCGGACTTTGAAGCATCTGGGCTAGTGCCTCAGACTTAAGAAGTCGACTCACTACTCTCTGAAGGTCATGGTCCGATAACCTGGAAGACCTAGAAGAGTGGAATCTATGGCTCCATTCAGACAGCAAAGGTGATGCTGGAGCCGAATGAACGGAGCCGATAGATGGAGGTCGGGACCTTTTCCTAGATGTCTGTTCCGACAACTTGATCGGAGCCGGCTCAGTTATGTCTTCCTCGGCTCCGGCCGGAGCCGAGGACACCGTAGGGGCTTTTATTCGAGATTCATCGGCTCCGGCTGGAGCCGATGTTCGAATAGCCTTAGGACCTCCAGAAGACGGCTCAGAGGCTGGAGCCGAAGGTCTGGAAGGCTAAGAGGGTTTCCCTGATGATTGAGTCGAGGGACCCTCAGGCTTCAATAAACCACTTAAAATGAGTTTATTTTTTCGCTCCTGCAGGACTCTAGGGCTGAAGCCATGGCAAACAGCACATGAGTCCTGCAGGTGCAAAGGTCCCAGGCAGTACACACAAGAAGTGTGACCGTCTGTCAGAGACATCTTCTGACAGCACGAGTCACACTTCTTAAAGCCTGAGACCTTTGATTCCTTAGACATATCTAAGGGGAAAGTGTAACCACACAAACACACACACACTGATTACACTTAAAAATAAATTAAACTAATTTAAATTAAGTTAAAGGTAATTAGAAATAAAATCCCTACAAAACACAGTCACTCACTACTAGGAAGGGAGGGACTGGGCCTAGAGCCCGAGGGAAAATTTATATAGTTTTTTGGAAAAGGGGGGGAAATTAACAGGGAATGGGATGGACTACTTCACAATAACTATTTAGAAAAAAACTAACTTAAAATAAGGGGAAAAAGGCTAAGAAAAACTAGTTTCTTTACCAAAACTAACCTAAGCCAGTAGGAATGCACCTCGATCGCTGTAGCGGCAAACGAGATCTGGGGAGTTACCGCCTAGCATTGTGGGATATAGGGGAGCCTCGAGCTGGTGGAACTAGCTCTCGAGCTTTTAGAGTGGCCGAGTCAGAGCCGAACCCATCCAGCAAGAATGAAGGCGAGATTGACAACTTAACATCTTGCATTTGTCTGTTTTTCTGATATGTTCAATGTATTCTGTAAACCAACGTGTACATAGTCCACTATCCTGGGCCGCTAACAACCTTTTGTCTTTAGGTTTAAATTCACCTCTCCTTAACCATTCCATAGTAAATCCTGATCGACATGAGGTTGTTCATGAGTTTTCTGTACTTGCAACTGTATTTATGCATTTTCCACATTTCTTGCCTTCTCATCTGATCCTTCAACTTATATATTCTTTCTTTTGTTTTCTGGCACATTCACTTACTGTCTGATTTTCATCTACTTCTGGTCTGATTTCCATTCCTGCTTGACATAGATATGCTTCTGATAAACTAAGCAGGAAAGTCATCTTAGACTTTTTCTCCTCGTGTTTTAAAACTTTTTCTGTTTGTATCTTGTGAGATCAGCAAATATGTATGCAGTCCTACGATTGCAGATCTAAACATGTAACCAATTTAGAGGAGGCCCATATCTTCTTCAGAATCGGGAACATATAATCTTGGTATACACTACTTTTAATAAATCATTTGATAAGCATTAAGTATTTTTCTTGTTTTCCTGTCCAACTGATGCAGTACTTTTTGGGCTCAGTTAATCACCCCAAAACTGTAAGATAGAACAGGAAGAGCAAACTGGTTTATAGCTTTCTTCTTCAAAATGGGAAACATATAATCTTGGTATACACTACTTTTCATAAATCATTTGATAACCATTAAGCATTTTTCTTGTTTTCCTGTCCAACTGATGCAATACTTTTTGGGCTCAGTTAATCACCCCAAAACTGTAAGTTAGAACAGGAAAAGCAAACTGGTTTATAGCTTGGACTTTGTTCTTAGATGTCAGAGCTGTTTTCAATATTAATTTTAGTCTTCTAAAATATTCGGTACTAAGTTTTATTCACAATTATTCACATTTTACTGTTGTTCCTTCATCCGTTCCCAAATATTTATACACTCCCTCTTATTCAAGTTCTTTTATATCACATTCCTGTCCCAGACTGATATTTTCTTGGTGCTGCAGCTTTCCTGCTTTAAAGGTTGCTTTTGCACATTTATAAAGACCAAATAATAAACTTATATAATCTGAGAAAGTTGTGACTACTTGTAGTTGTGGTTTCAGTTTCTCATCTGGCGAACCATACAGTTTTAAATCATCCACAAACAGAAGACGAGAAGTCTTTACACTTTGTTGTTTTCTGGAAGTCAAACTTTAAACCCTGGGATAATAATTTCAAACAACCAAACCAAAAACCACCTCCAGAGGAAGCCTTAATAGGCAAAAATAGTAAAATGAAAAAAAGGCTTCCACCACAATGAAAAGTTCACTGAGAAATTCTGTTAAAATGTAGGCTTTAATAAAATGAAGAAACAAAAAGCACAAATTGTGCTGTTCAAGTTGCAGGTCAAACAGGATAAGCACTTTCAGTTAAAAAACCTTCTTCAGATCCTTCATCATGGCTTAGCTACAAACTGGTTTGCCACTGTTTCATGGTCACAGTAATGTAATCAAGCAATATAGGGTGTATCTTATACATTTGTAGGCACTCTTTTATCCATGAATGTGGGATGCTGTCAAATGTCTTTTGTAGTCTATCCATGACAGACTTAGATTCTTCCCTTTTTACAATTCACCATTATGACGTTATTTAACAACAAATGATCATTTGTTCCATATGACTTTCTTTTTTTACCCTTTTGTTCTATTGTCACAATTGAGTTTTCTTCAAAATGACTATAAACTCTGTCGGCATCAATTTTGGTGTATAGTTTATACATCGTTGGAAGGCAGGTTTTTGGTCTATAGTTTTTAGGATATTTTGCAGATTCGCTCTTAAGGAGGAGTATAATTTTTCCTGTTGTTAACCAAGTTGGTGTCTCTTTGGGCTATGCATATAAACAGTTCTTACTCATGGCTAAATCTTTATGTAAAGATGTTAATACTTTTACCCCAGAAGTTAGGTACTGCATCTGGGCATGGGATTTTCCATTTAGGAGCTTTTCTTAATTGTTTCAATTTCTCTGGCTGTTACTTCATCCCATTTCATATCCTGTACATTTGAACTTCCTATTCTTAGTTTTACTTCTTCTATCAATTCAGCATCTTTGTTATATTCCACAGGATCTTCATAGATATTTCTTCAAAATGTGTCTGTCTTCTTTTTTATTGGTGCTTCCATTCCTTTTGCCTTGTTTCCCAATTCTGTATAAAACTTTTTAGGTCATCAATAAATTGCTTATTTTGTACTTTGCCTTTATATTTATTTGTTTTTCAGTCTGTCATAATATCTTTAGTTTATTCTCTTTTTTGTCTGCATTTTGATTTAATATTTCTAAAATCTGTACAACTGTACTTATTCTTCTTCTTGTGAGTTATAGCTGTATATCTCTCAGTGTTGACCTCAGTTGAAGTGAAATCCTCTGTCTGGAGGCTTTGTCTGTTTTATTAGTGGCAGTAAGTTTTCAGAACTAGTTTCATCCGGCCAAAGTATTCCTGCATCTGTATTGTTTGGTTTCTGTCCTGTGTTTTAAATCAGATATACCTGTTGCTCAGGCTGCTGCAGAGAGATTGACCTACTGCCAGCTGTGATATTGAGAAAAGATAAGTGTTTATTCAAAATTTTTGTCTGCATTTTGATTTAATATCTCTGTAATTTGTACAACTGTACTTATTCGTCTTGTGTGTTATAGCTGTATATCTCTCAGTGTTGACCTCAGTTGTAGTGAAATCCTTTGTCTGGAGGCCTTGTCTGAGTCTAGTGTTCACTCTACATAAGCCCAACCCACTTAGGTTCTTCCTTCCTCTCTCCTTGCACTTTACTAACAAAAAAAATGTATCTGCTTTTACTGTATTTGTGCTTCCTCCTACTTTATTTTGCTTTTGCCTCTTCTTAAAAGTACTCAATTTTATTTTTTCCACTGCACTTATTGCTGCTTGGTAGTAGCCTGATTAAATTTTAACAGTTATTCTAAGTCTTTTGGTTTAAGCACTTGAGCTTCATACCGGTTGTTTTACATTAAGAAGGTTTGTGGCCTGCACTGTTGTGGCAGGACAGGTAGCTTACATCCTTCTAAGCTGGGAATTGCTGATTGAAAGCTCACTGTCTGCTATTCTAAAAGTGTATTATTTCTTGTTTAAGAACTCTGGCTTCAGGCCAGTTATTCTACATTAAGAAGGTTTGTGGTCTGCACTCTAGTGAGAGGAGAGGCTGGATTCTGCCCTTCTGAGCTGGGAATTTCTGGTCACAGGCTTATTGTGCCTGCTTATTCTGTTTCTTTCTGAAATTGGTGCACCTTGTTGCTGTAGCATAGGACCGATTCAGGCCTGCTGAATCTAGCTTTGTTTGTATAACTTGAGCACTGATCCAGGCCATCTTTGTGGGGAAGGTTCCCCTGCACCCTAGTAATGGGAGTGTGCAGTTAAAACTTGTCTGACTGAACACTGCTGGAACAGGGCTCAGTTTTGAGTTTTTTTTTCTGGTTAATTGGGTAACTTGTTTAAATCAGATTGTTCATTTTCTATTGTTGTTATATATATATATATATATATATATATATATATATATATATATATATATATATATGTATATATAAATTGCACTTTATTCATCTGCTTTTACTATATTTGTGTTTCTTCCTACTTTATTACTAGGGGCATTGATTACAACTCTGAACTGATGTATATAACAATAAGTATCTTTGCATTTGAAGTGTTTTTTTTTTATTGTATCTGCTTTATTTTCTAAAAAAAAATATATATATATACTTGTTTCCCACCTTTCTAAGCTAATATAGTCCAGTTTTCAGGTTAGTGCTGAATTCAGGGCTGTGTTACAAATCTCTGTATTTGCCCATACCTTACTTGGATAGAAGGAAGTTTCTTTGTTCACCTGTGAGAGAGGGGAGCTTTGAGCAGCCTATCTGTCCCTGGAGGAGAGGTTTCAGTCCAGAAAGTAGTAGTTTATTGGCCATTTTGGGATAATTCCTATCTCTTTCATTTCTCTGATATACAAAACGCATTTGCCCAGTTTTGCACACTGGGCAGCACTAGTTAGCTAGGGTATAACAATTCCTGGATCCACAGTCTCCTCTTCAATTTTTCCCGTGGAACTAGACAAACTTTCAACTTAAGCACTCAAGCCATTCATTTTTCAGCCCAGCACTTGCTCAAAACTCATAGCAAGCACTTATAAACCCTAGCACTACAGAAGGACAAGGCCCTCTGTTCGACCTTACCAGCCATTCAGTAAAACAGTGCAATTATATAGCCAAAGGCTAAGCACTCTCAACCCAAGACTGGATCAGACAATCAAGAGGAGAAGGGAAATACTGGCATCACACCATCAGTCTCACATAGACCCATTAAACCAGCACCTGCAAAAAACCACACAAATACATGAAAACATACTCAGAGGCTCTAAATAAAAATCTGCAAAAGCAACAGAGCCCTCCAAAGCAAACATCAAAACAACCTCTACCCCCCAACACAAACCATGAAACACATACTTCACAAAACCAGTGTGCCACACAATCACAGCCCTCAAGGCAAAATAACATACTCAACATACAAGTAATAGGTGACTCTATAGTCATGCACACTGACAACCCACTCACTAGGCTGAATAAGGAGAAGGTTACTGTTAGCTGCCTGTCGGGTGCCAGGATCCGCCACATAACACAAGCACTCAGGTCACTTCAGAACAAGTACAAATACAACTCTGTCATTGTCCATGTTGGTCTGAATGACCTAAACCATACCTCCCTGGACTGCATGAAAAGAGACATGGAAGAGCTCTCTGATCACATAGCCCAGGCCGGTATGACCCTGACCCTGAGTAGCATCCTGCCCTCACCAAGAATGATACCATGGTATAAAGAAAAAAATATCAATTTCAACAATTGGCTAAGTTTCTGGTGTTATTCAAAGGGGATCCAGTGTCTGTCTGCTTGGGATGACATGCTCGACAAGCCACGCTGCTTCGCTAGAGACGGCTTGCACCTGTCACCCTTAGGCTTTCGAATACTGGCCAAGGCTCTTGCCACCCCCATAGTGCCTTTTTTTAGGCAAGGCTCAAAAGACAAACCCACTGCCGTAAATTGCACAAGTAACAAAAATCTGAGGGTAATACTACTCAATGCCAGAAGTCTAAACCTCAAAATGCATGCACTCGAGGCACTCCTCAGTATGGAGAAAATAGATATATGTGCAGTAACAGAAACCTGGTTTAAGGCTCCAGAGAGCACCCCAGCACTACCAGGCTACAACTCATACCATACATTTCAGCCACAGAACCTGGACTGAAATACAAAAGGCAGGGGAGAATCCATATTCATCAAGGATACCCACACCTCCAGGTTAGTGGCACAGCACACTGCTTCAGAGATTATCCACGTGCAACTAACAACGGGAAAAACTGCAATTTAAATTATAGCTTGCTACAGATCACCCACCATGTCCCAGGACCCCCATTCCGCATTTCTGGAAACACTGGGTAACATAAAGGTCCTACAAAACACCCTAATATTGGGTGATTTCAACTACCCAAACATTAACTGGGAGAACTATTCAAGTACTAACTCCCTTGCCCAACATTTCCTAGAATTTATAAACTCAAATGCCCTGGAACAAATGGTCAACACTCCCACCAGAGGTGACAACATATTGGACCTGGTCATCACCAACATGGGCGACCGGTGTTCCACACCAGAGGTCAACCCCTCGCTGGTTGGATCTGACCATAAACAAATCACTTTGGATATCCACATTTTGCCACCACCCCCGGACAAGGAAACCACAGTGAAAAACTTTTCAAAAGCAAACTTCACATTACTTAAGAGGGAGGTGGAAAGTTTCAAAGCCCCCATGCTAAAGGATAATGCTGTCCAAGCTGCAAAATCCTTTACTAATGCATTCTACGGGCAACTACAAGAATGCATGGATCATGCTATCCCAAGCAAAACTAAGACTCACTCCTCTAAGAAAAGGAAACCAGTCTGGTGGACCCCTGCCATTAACAAGCTATACAATAGAAGGAGGAAACTAGTACAAAAAAAGAGTAACATCTCAAGAAGGGAAGACATCCCTGATCAGTATCAGCAAGAAACTATGATCCCTCATAAATTCGTCCAAGGCGAGCTTTGAAAGAAAACTTGCCAAGGACTCCAAAGATAACCACAAGGCATTCTTTAGCTATGTCAAGAATCTAAGTGGTAATGCTCAGATCTGCTCAGAGTTAGTGCAGAATGGCACAAAATACACTGAACCAACCGATATTACCAACATTCTGGCAGAGAGGTTCAGTGCAAACTTCACCCCCCTCTCACCCCAAAAGGGCCCATAACCATACCAAAAGAATGTGCAGCCCCTGAAATCAGACACTCAGGTTAAAATACCCCTCTCCAAAGCCAAAAACACAGCATCAATGGGACCGGACGGTGTCCCAGGCTGCGTCCTACACGATCTCAAAGACGAAATAACGCCTCACCTAAACACACTGTTCAAACTGCCTCTCCACAGGCTTTCTACCCATAGAGTGGTGCACAGTAATGGTTATTCCGCTCCACAAAGGTGGAGCCACAACAGACCCTGGGAACTATTGCCCTATAAGCCTGACTACTTGATCTGCCAGGCTATGGAATGCATCATCATGGAACTCATTAACAGAGACATTGGGAACCTCCAAACACTGGATCCTACCCTACCCTTTGGCTTTGCTAAGGGCAGATCATGCCTCCTAAACCTGTTGGACTTCTTTGAGACAGTTACCAAGACTATAGACGAGGGAAAGGTGGTACACACAGCCTACCTAGACCTTGCAAAGGCCTTCAACACCATTCCCCATTCTGTTATTATAGACAAGCTCACCAGTGTGAACATAAACCTCTACGTCACAAGATGGGTTGCCAATTGGCTCACAGACAGAACCCACATAGTGAGAGTTGCGGTAACTAGGTCTGACTCTAAACCGGTTACAAGTGGCGTTCCCCAGGGCTCAGTTCTAGGACCCCTCCTGTTCGGCATATACTTCTCAGAAGTAGACAAGCACAGGAGGACTATGGCTAACTAAGTTTGCAGATGACTGCAAACTAGGGGCTATAACTGACTCACCGGCTGACACAGACATCCTCCAAAAGGATCTCACTGAGACAGATACCTGGTGTCAAAATCATGGCCTCAAGCTAAATGCCAAAAAATGCATAGTTATTCCCTTTGGAAATAACAAAGTACCCACAAACTACCACATAGGTGGTAGTCCCCTAAATATGGAAAACGTAAGGGATCCGGGGACCCAAGTAGATAGGAATCTCTCATTTGATAATCACATTGCCAAAGTGGTTAGAAAATCCTATGTGACCCACCTAATCACAAAAGGGTTTGCATCCACATCAAAAGAGGTCATTGTGCCCCTCTACTCATCACTCATCAGACCCATCATGGGGTACAATGCCCCATTTGGGATGTACCTTACAAGATACCTGCAACAGCTGGAAAGACCACAGAAGTACCTCACCAAGAGGATCACTGGCCTCAAACAGATGCCCTATGCAGCTCGACTGAAGAAACTCCAGCTGTACTTGGTTGCATTAAGCCTGCTCAGAGGTGATCTCTGCCTGACATACAAGGCCATGTCCAACCTAGTATTGATGGACATGCTCAACCTAAAGAAAACCTTATCTCTTCGAGCCACAAGCTCTAGGGATCTAAATCTCACCACAACAATAAATAGGACGTGCTGGAGGGTTAGATTCATGTCCCAGAGACTTCCCATGCTTTGGAACAAGATTGCAATCTACATTAGGCAGTGCTCCGCGCTAGCACTTTTCAAGAGAAACATTGATGAGTGGATGGGAAACAGAAAATTTACCCTGGGGATTACTTCAGTGGCTCTGCTCGACAGAGGCACAGGGAACTAATCTAAGGGGGCAGCGAAAGCCAACACATTCTGGCTAGGCTTATAAATGCCTTCGGGCAGATAGCCTAGTACCTACCTATGAACCTATTTGCAATAGTGTACAATAAATCCTGGTCTGTTCTGATAATATGCATTACTTTTATCATGTTTATCATTCTGAGTATTTTTTGTTGATCTGCTCCCTCTTCTAACAGCAACACTTCGTGTCTTAATTGCTTTATAGTTTTTTTCTAGTCAATACTTCCATGATGGCATTTGTCTTCTCTGTTTCCTTTCCCTTACTGTCCTGTGTTTTTGTGGTAAGACATTATCTGTTATTAATTTAGCTGCACAGTAACATATCTTATTTATTTCTGTTATAACACATGAATTTCTATGAACAGTGTTAATTACTGTGTTCATTTGTTTTATTAAAACTTATAACATTTTGGGTCTTACTGACTTTCTGTAGTCTATTGCTTTCATTGATCTTAATATATCTAGCCATCTCTATTAAATCAAGCAATTCTTCCCTTAAATCACTTTCTTCCAAACTAAACGCAGATTCTTAGTTCTCAGTTTCTTGCGGCATTCTGCAGAAGGTTCCAGAGAATCTTCCTGTGTCATATTCTCTTCAACTTCACCCTGTGTTATCTGTTGCTGTATCATATGGGGGCTGCATCAGAGTTACCACAGTTTCCTGTTCTTTCCCTTGCTGTGCAACTCTAATTGAACTTTTGTACTGGTTTCCTACTGAAGACTCCAAAGTATCTTCATATGGCAACCGATCAGATGCTTCCTGCTCCACTGGTTTCTCCTTAATTTGGGGATTCATTATTCTATCATTCTGTGATGTTATCAGGATTACATTTTGTACACTAAATCCTTCACTTCACAGGAAATCCATAACTTCAGTTTCCATTTTTTAACATCTACTTTGCTAATCTTCTGTCCTACATCCCCCCCTTTGTGAGCTTATTTTTTGTATTTTGAATGTACCCATATCTGGGGGCCTTTGCCTGTATTTCTCTTTGAATATATTTTGAGCTGCTTTTTTTGTATTAATATGGCATTCCTTCCTTTGCATAAATATTGCACAATATCAGATCTCTCTTTCTTTCCCATGTCCATATTTCTTTTTTATACCTTTCAAAAGTCTCCATATTTTGTAAGTTATATTTTTGCACTGCCTCAGTCACTTCTTTTTCCTGTTCTATCTAATGTTTTTTACAAATCTGTTGGACTAATGAGCACAAATTTGCATTTGAAGCGTTTGGTAATTTTTCTTGTGCAAGTATTTTTCTTTCCTCTAATTTCTATCTTACTCTTTCTGTATATTGTCTGTCTGGAAATTCCAGGTTTCTTGCATAATACTAACAATACATAACTTCATTCTTATACTCAGCAGTCCACTCTATCATCTTTATGGCTCTCTTTTGGCCTGTCAGTTTTTGTGATTTTTGTGGACTTCTACTTCCTTCTACAACAGGGGGGCCCATCCTCCCTCTGAGCCTGACCTAACTGCATTTTAAGAATGTTTCTGTGTCTTGAGGATTCTACACTGTCATTTTTTCTAATCCTGGCACCAGTGTGCCTACCAGGATTGGGCATTGTTTTATCCTGAGACATGTGCATCCAGTTATCATTTTTTGTTTTTTAACCTACTTCTGTCCATGATATATGCTATGTAAAATACACTCTATACATTAGTATCATCTTAGTGAGATTTTGTAAAAACAGGATCCACCTTGTGAAGGTACTCACCAAGACTTGAGGATGAATTCAGTTCCAGCAATACTACTCTCCTTTGCGTGTTGATTTTTATCATGTCTCCATTCACAATATGTTATGATTAATGTTATCTAAAATGAGTGGTCTCCATTTCTTAGTGTTAATTCTCTTATCTTTGAGTCAGGAAACATTATTTACAGTTAGACATAGCATCTTTTTAAATGTCAATATTCATAATAAACTAAATTTATTTATTTATTTATTTATTTGCAGTTGGTTTACCAGGATAGTCCATTGGGCCAAAAGAACCCGTTTTCAATGGAGTCCTGGGGAGAAAAGCTCCAATATAGACAAAAATTAGGTACATACATTAACTACAATATAATTATACAGAGTAGAGATAAAAATTAATACATTTAGGCTTGAATTTGAGAAAACATTTAAGGATGAGGAGAAAGACTGTGATATAGGCAGAGTTAAATAGATGCTAAAATTACTAGACAATTATGCACAGTAGAGGTAAAACATTAATACATTTAGGCATAAATTTGAGAAAAATACATTTAGGCATAAATTTGAGAAACATTCAGAATTAAGAACAGTATTGAGATAAGCAATCAGGGAAGTTATTGAGGAGGGAGCTCAGAAGGTCTAAGTTAAATAATTATAGTGTGGAAACATAAGCTTTAGTAGGGTGCGTGTGAGTGGAGATGGAATGTTGCAGATCTATGAGGGGAGGGAGCAAGAACAATCCCATTGGGATATTAGATATGTATGAAGTGATTTTTTGAATATGTATTTGTTAGTAATAGTACGAATGGATGGAGGAAGTGAGTTCCATAGTCGGGCAAGGTTAAAAGATAGTAAGTGTTTGCCTGGGGGATGACTTGGTTTGTGTACTATTAATAGATTTTGGTTGTTAGACCTTAAGACTCTGTTAGGTAGGTGCATTCTGAAGGCAGTAGACAGAGAGGGACAAAGAGAAGGACTGGAAATGAGCTTGTGAGCGAAAGTCAACTGAATATATGTAAGCTGGTTTGGTAATTCAAGCCAGTTTAATTTTTGAAGGGAAGAACAATGGTGGGTTGAAGACCTGTGGCTGTTTGCGAATTTGGCTATTTTGTTATAGCAGGAAGAAAGTTGTTTTTTTAAGGAGGCCTGAAGATTAGTCAGTAGTGGAGCACCATAGAGAAGGGAGGGAATGAGAAAAGAGGAAGCGAGTGCGATTTTGGAGGAATTAGTGAGGTATTGGTTCTGACGGTAGAGCATGCCTAGTTTTTGATGGGTTTTTTTTATATTTAGTAGTAGATGGGAATTATAACTAAGTCTATTGTCAATTAGTACTCCTAATAGCTTAGTTTCAGAGACTAGATCTAGGGGTGTATTATTTAGGCTGGTAATAGTGAAGGAGTTGGTATTAAAGGAGGCAGCTTTGGAAGGGGTGAAAACCATAAGTTTTGTTTTGGAGGCATTGAGTGCTAAGTGGTTTATTTTCATCCAGTGTTCAGTTATTGAAAAGGCTTGCTGAGTAAGTTTTTGGAGTAGTGAGGGGGAGATGGCAGAGCAGATAATTGTAGAGTCATCTGCATATTGAATGATGTTTGCAAAAGGGATAGATTGATGAAAGTCATTGACAAATATATTGAAGAGGAGGGGGCCCAGAATAGATCCTTGGGGAACACCAGTGGGGGTGCTTATGAATGGCAGGCAATAAAGAAACATATACACATTCATATGTGCTGAAAGATTTCTCTTTTGGGATTCTACTTGAAAATTGTTGCCAGTTCTTCTTTGTAATTAAACCATTTTGAGCTTGAATTTGTGTTACTCCCAATTGCATGATCTGTTACCATTTTCTGATTTTGATTGGCACCTTTTGTTCCCAGAAGTGTTTTCTGACTATTATAAACAATTAACTGATCTGACACCTGCTCCTAAAAAGGGTTAAACCTGAAAAGTGAACCAAGGACTTCCAAGATGGCTGCACATTGAATAAACAGCTTAATTCTAGCTGTGCTAGTGTAAAAGCAGAAACTCAGCAGAGAAGGCCAGTAGACTTGTGTTTATGGGTAAATTTCAGTAACTGGCTAGTAAGTGTATTGCCTGGATGCCACGAAAAAAGAAATACAGAGTGCCTGAAAAAAATCCGCTACAAAAAGTGAGGAAGAAATACTGACTGGGGAAAGTTCTGCAGCTGTTCAGCAAAAGGCAATGCATCCGCCAGACATGAATTCCAGTAACATACAGGAAGATATAAGACAACTGCATACAGATGTGATTAAAATAAACATAACTCTGATGGAGTATATCAACACAAACAACAAAAGGCTGGAAAAAATGAAAGCTTTAAACAAATATTCAGATGAGGCGATAAAGCGGCAAATATCTGAGGTCAAAATTAATGAAAAACTGACTGAATACGAGACTGCTCAAGAAGAGATGTTTCAAAAAAATAACAGAATTAGAGAACAGAATATGTAGGGAAAACCTGAGATTTTCAGCTATACCAGAGAAGCTGGAAGTAACAGACTGCATTACTTTTATGAAAACACAAATAAGCAACTGGACTGGTATCCTACATCAGGAGTTGTTAGTTGAAAGAGCACACCATGTGTATGCTCAAAACCTGGCTATGAGCAAGCAACCTAAACCTTTAATAATAAAGATGCAATCCTACCAGCAGAAGGAGTTGATTTTGACAAAATTGTGGCAGAAGGACAAAGCACTAAAAGTGGGAGACAGCAGAGTGTTTGTGGAGAATGACTACACATTGTACACCAGGCAGAAGTGAAGCACATTTATTCCACTATTCAGGAAATGTCACGATGCAGGTGTGAGATTCAAACTTCTGTACCTAGCTGTCTTCAAAGTATTCCTCCCTGGAGGGACAAAATAAATTCTGATGAAGTACATGCTAAGCCAGAAATACAAAAGTTTGTCCAAACAAAAGCGAGTTGTGAAACAGAAATATATTCTGCTTCTTGTAATAAAAGCCACATAGGGACTAACATGTACATGTGAAACTTTTTTCCAGTGTTTCAACAGAAAATGTTGGAGTAAAGGAAGGGAGCACGAGAGTCGACTAGAAGAATCGAGAATATATTGGAAATGAAGCAGAGACCGGATTTGGGAGATGGAGATGAACAGTTATAACACCAGTAACAATGTGGGATTACAATGCAATAATTGTGTGAAATATGACAGAACAATAAACTCTAGAAATATTGAACTTTTCCAGAATCTGTTAGACTTGTGGGGGACTCTAAAGCATATGCCCTGCTTCATGTCATTAATGTTCAAAAAATACTTTGGAGAGTGGAAGAGGAGGGAGAAAGTTTACTAGCACTATTTTTGAGGTGTATGGTTTTCTTTACATGCTGTAAAATAAAGTTTTCTCAGTTATTTTTAAGTGTAATGGGGATTGTAAACAGGTGCTGCTGTTCTCTTTTTTTTCTTTTCTTTCTCCCTTCTCTCTTTCTTCTTGTTCAGTTTTAATAAATGTAGGCAATCCAATGGGGAAAAAAGCCTGCTTAAAAGAGCATGACAAAAGAAAAATTAATGTGCTCTTTCTCATTCTTGCATGGGGAAATGACTGGATTAAGGGCTTTAGACTGACTTAGTAACAAGTTTCAAGTGTAAGCAAGTAAAAGAAAAAGAATACTGAATATTATGAGGCTTTTTATCAAATACATATAAGCTGAGTAGAAATTCTGCAGCTGGTCTTCATGTTTCCATGAAAACAATCTGATAAAGAGAAATTGGCTGCCTGATTCTTGTGTCTCCATGGAGACAATGTGATAAAGAAAAAAATGGCTACAGTCTGGTGGAGAGGGATTGGCTGAAGAAAAAAAACTGAAAAGAGAAGTTGGATAGGAGATAGTGTTCTCTGAAAGCATTCAGGGGTTCTCCCAGCTGGGAGAGCTATAAAGACAAAACCAATTAGCACTTAGAACCACAGGCTGCACGATGCATCTTAGCATGTTTAACCTTTCTTTTGGATTAACTCAAGTCTGTGAGTGTGGCTGTCAGTTACAGACTTTTGTTCTTATTAGGATGGTAAAACTTCAGTATTTGAAGATGTATACAGTTCTGTGCTTAGTATTAAGTTAATGGGTTTTAGGGTGTATAAGGGCTGCGTTTGTTTTTTCATTTGAGGGCTTTCAATAAAACAAAAAGTTTTGTAAGATGTGACATAGGCTCGAATGGATATATAACTGTATACAAGTTCAACCTTTCAAACAGTTTATGCATGTAACACAAAAGCTGAAACCAGACATTTAACAAAAATGTGTTAAACATAAAAGGTGAGAATAATAACTTTTTAATGCAATTATGCTTTCTGTAATGTCTTTAAATGTCAATGGTCTCACAGATAAATACAAAAAAAGAGTAGTGAACTATATTAAAAATGTAGAGTGCAAACAGCTATGTTACAGGAGACACACATAGAAAGAAACAAATGTGAATTTGATAAAGAAAGGTTTTCAGGATGGATATTCAGTTGAATACCTGGGGCAAAGGAAAAGAGGAGTACTTACATTAATTGCAAGAAGAGCTGCAATAGTGATAGAAGAGGATAAAAAAGATAACAATTGCAGATTTGTAGTGCTAAGGGGCTACTGGGAAGGGAGGAGGATTACACTGGTGTGTATTTATATTCCACATAAAACTGCTATAATGGAGCTTAAATAAATTCTGGGAAAAATAATCAGTTTTCAGCAAGGAATATTACTTACAGTTAGGGAGTGGAATGTGATTTGCAACAGTGAAGATGTGTCTGGGGGCCCAGAAAGGAAAGTATAACAAAGGAGGGTAAAGTTTTGAAGACATTTATGAAAATATTTGGTATGGAATATGTGAATTCAGTAATAGGAATTCTGAGTGAATTTACATAGTATTCCTCAAAATATAAAAACTGGGCTAGGCTAGACAGAATTTAAGTTTCACAGGAACATGTGCATTTAATTGAAAGTCCTGATAAGGACCTGGTAACTATTTCAGATCATGCACCAATAATAAGTAAAATAAAAACACAGGGTAATGCAGTAAAAAATGAGACCATGGTGCTTTCCCACCTATCTTTTGAAAAAGAGAGGAATTTAAGAAAAGGGTACAGGAGATTATTCAGGAGCTATTAGAGAGGATAGAAATTTCGTATGAAACTATAGCTAGGGAGTGGGATAAAATTAAGATGGAGTTTAAAAACGGTAGAAATAAAAAAAAGGGAGTTATGGTTAAGAAGTAACAAGAATTATTTAGGGGGCTGACAAATGTTAAAGTATTGCAGAATAGGGGGAATCTCACAGAACATGAAGAGGATCGACTGTAGAATGCCAAGCAGAAAATATGGTATTACCTCGATAGTATGCATGAGTCTAGAAAGATTGCCATTAAGCAACTGTTTTTGATAATAACAGCAGAGAACAAAAACTTTAAGCACAACGGCTTGGGCAATAGAAAGTAGAAAGGGATGTCGCCAATCTTAAGGAGCCTATAACAAGGAAGGTAAGAAGAGATTCTGTAGAGGTATTAGAAACATTTTAGAAATTCTATGAAAGACTGTATAAAGCAAAGAAATATGAAAATCAATAAAAGATACAAATGGAATTCCTTATAGAAGAATTAAATATGCCAAGGTTAGAGGTATATGAGGTTCAATTACTAATGGTTAGGATAGGAGGAGATGAGATAAAAATTGTGATGTATAAATCCATCTATAAAAAAGTCCCGAGGGATAGATGGTATTCCTGTGGATGTTTGGAAGCTAGGAGGGAAAAAAACTGAAAGATCTGGAAGGTTTAGTTTAACAGTATTTTAAGAGGAAAAGTACCAGCATCCTGGAAGAAAGCAGTGGTAGCTGTAATACCCATCAGACCCAGCTTCATACAGACCATTGCAATATTAAACAATGATTATAAAGTGTTCATGTCTATAATGGCCAAAGGAATGACAAAAGTAATGCCAAAATTGATAAATATGGATCACTGTGGTTTTGTGGAGGGGAGGCAAACATTTGACAACATTAACAAAACATTGATGATCCAGAGGGAAGCAGAATGTAAGAAAATACCATTGTTTTTGTGGGTCTTGATGCAGAGAAAGTATTTGACAGAGTAAGCTGGGACTTTTTGAATAGGGCAATGGAAGCATTTGCATTTTCTGACAAAATATAAAAAGAAGTTATGTCTTACCATAACATTCCATCTGTGTTGTAGATCTTTGTTCATTCATTACAAATAGGACTTTGGTTCCATCCTCGGAACCGATATGGCCATTTCCAAGCTTGCGCCAGCCAAAAACTCTCAGCTAAGACCTACCCACCATACCCCTCTCCTAGTTACTTCAGATCGAGTTTGCCCACCCCTATATAATAGAGGTAGTAACAGAAAAATAGTAGAAGGCTCTGTCTGAGCAAATACCCTAACCAGGAGTTCCTAAAGTCCACCAGGAGTCCAGGCAGGGGGAAGGAGGGCGGGAAGTAATGAATGAACAAAGATCTACAACACAGATGGAATGTTATGTTAAGACATGACTTCTTTATCTTCTGTTGTAAATCTTTGTTCATTCATTACAAATAGGACCGAGTCCCTAGCTACTTGAGTCCTGGATGGCCCTAAGGAAGGATATTCCTGAGCACCATAGAACCAAAAGATGCTCGTCCCCTGGAGGCCAAATCCAATTTGTAATAAGAGATAAAGGTATGAGGTCTTGCTCAAGTGGCTGCTGCGCAGATATCATCCATAGAGGCTCTGGAATGAAATGCTACAGAAGTAGCCAAAGATCTGGTAGAATGAGCCTTTATTCTAGAAGGTAAGGATAGCTTATTCTGTTGGTAGATAGAGGTAACGACGTTTATAAGCCAGGAGGATAAAGTCACATTGGAAACAGGTTTACCCAACCTGGATCCTGCAAAGGCCGCAAACAATTGATCTGTTTTCCTGAAAGATTTAGTCCTGTCCAAATAACAATGAAACTGCCGATGCACATCAAGGGTGTGCAAAAGGTACTCCCCTCTATTAGAATGCTGAGGGAAGAAAACCGGCAGGTCAATAGACTGGTCAATGGAAAATCCAGAAATGACTTTGGGCAAGAAAGAAGGGTCAGTACGAAGGGACACCCTATCTGTGTGGAAGATCAAGTAAGGTCTCTTGACACTCAAAGCCTGCAGCTCAGATACTCTTCTCGCTGAGGTAAGTGCTACTAGAAGTAAGGTTTTCCATGACAAAAATTTTAAATCACATGAATCAAAGGGCTTGAAAAGAAGACCTGTGAGAGACTGAAGTACCAAAGTCAAGTCCCAGGGTTCTAAGGGAGGACTGACTGGAGGTTTAACATGTAATACCCCTTTCAAAAAAGTCTTGTATGGGTGGTGTGACATAATCGAAGAATTATCAAGTCCATTACGAAAATTGGTGATAGCTGCTAAATGTACAGTGATCGTCGATGCTGAGGCTCCTGCATGTAGAAGAGTAGTTAGGTATTGTAGGATCTTTTGAATAGGCATAAAGGGTCTAAGTTCTGATCTTTGGCCCAAATAGAGAACCTAGTCTATTTACTAGAATAAACTTTCCTGGTGAAAGGTTTGTGTGAAGCTAGAAGAATTTCATGAATAGGAAATGGGATGTCAGGCAGCCTGGCAATCACTGGAAGTAGAGGAACCAAGCTGTGAGCTTGAAACTGTGGAGGTTCGGATGAATCAGTCCCTGAGGGTGAGATAACAGGTCTTGGGAATGATCCAGGATCCATGGGCTGTGAATCAGATGAGGCCATAGAAACAGCAACCAGACTTGATGGGGCCAGTAGGGGGCAATGAGGATCACTTTGCTTCTCAACCTCTGAGCTTTCTGGAGAAATTTGGGAATGAGGGGAAATGGGGGAAAGGCATACAGAAGGCCCGGAGGCCAATCGTGCATTAGAGCGTCCCTCGGTGGTTCCCCCTGAGGGGGGATCAGGGAAAATTAGCTTCTGCATTTGTAGTTTGGGGCAAATGAACAGATCACAGCAAGGCTCATCCCAGCGTTGGAAGATGTGATCTGCTGTTACAGGGTTGAGGGACCACTCGTGAAGCATCAGGATGTTCCTGCTCAGGTTGTCCACAATAAGGTTGGAACTCCTGAGAATGTGTGTTGTAATAAGAAAGCGGTTGGAAGCTATTGCCCAGTGCCAAATCCTCATGGTTTCCCGATACAGGGGGTAAGACCTGGTTCCGCCTTGCTTGTTGATATACCAGATAACTGACATGTTGTCTGACTGAACTGCAATGGTCCCAGAGGGTAGGGATGCATGGAACGCTTGCAACACTAAGAGAACTGCCCTCAGTTCCAGGACATTTATGTGCAAATTGGCCTCCATGGGGGACCAGGGGCCTTGTACAGTCTTTCCCTGGAAATGCCCCCCCCCCCACACTAACATGGAAGCATCTGTGGTCACCGTGGCCTGGGGAAGACAGAACGGTCAACACCAAAGATTTGTTTGTGGCTTCATCCACCATAGCATTTCTTCCTTGCAACAGTTTGTAAGATGTATCATGTGTTTGAGTGGGTGAGTTAGCAATGACCATTGTGCGGAAAGGAGCTACTGCAGGATTCTCATGTGCAGTCTTGACAGTGGTACTAACATAATGGCAGCCGCCATGGAGCCTAAGAGTTGCAGTACAAGATGTGCTGGTACATAGGTCTGAGGAAGAAGGTCTTGTATTTTGTGTCTTATTTTCGAAAGCCTGTGAGGGGGGAGAGAAGGTTGACAGGATGTTTTGTTGCAGACCGCTCCAATAAATTCCAGTGTCTTCACTGGGGACATTTGAGATTTGTCCTTGTTGATTGTAATCCCCAAGTGGAGAGTAAGACCTTGAGTGTAAGAGAGGCTGCGGACTAGGAGATTCCTGGTTGGAGTGGTAAGGAGCCAATTGTCTAGATAGAGAAATACCTGGAATCCCTGTAGTTGAAGATGAGCTACCACAACTGGCATAAATTTGGTGAACACTCGGGGGAAGTCTGTCGAGAGACCAAATGGCAGTGCCCTGAACTGGTAGTGATTGGCTCCCAGCCGGAAGTGGAGAAACCTCTAGGAGTGGTGATCCATCTTTATGTGGTAGTATGCGTCCTGGAAGTCTATAGAGCACATCCAGTTGTCCCTCCCTAGGAACGGAAGAATGGACTGTATCGTGACCATCCGGAATTTTTGAGGTTTGATAAATTTGTTCAATAAGCTGAGATCTAGGATTGGTCTCCAGTCCCCTGTCTTTTTGGCACTAAAAAGAATCTCAAGTAAAACCCAGATCCTGTCTGGTTGGGTCAATATTAGATCACCAAACGCTCAGGTTAGCGAACGGTGATTAATCAACCCCATGTAAGCGAAAGCTTACAAAACCGAACTGTCAGAACAGCGATTTTTTTCCAAGGGAAAAAAAATCACTGTTCCAACAAAAAAAAAAAAAAAAAAAAAAAAACACTTTAATACATGATATTAAGTGGGGGGCTTCATCCCCCACACCCCACAACTTAAATATACCAACTCTGAGAATGCATTACAGTGCCGAAAATGTCAAACTACCAAAGCGGCCAAGCAAATTCTTTCCCAGGGAAAGAATTCGCTTACATGCCACTTCGATATTTTGCCGTTTCAACATTTACAGCTCGACCAATTCGCATTCACTAACCTTCGTCTTCGGTCAGCTGATAGGAACCCTGTCTGGTCTGGTGGGACTGGTTGGATGACTCTTTTTCTTGGCAGTTTTTCTATTTCTAAGGCCACTAATTCCTCTCTGATTGGGTGGTACAACGGGGATTTGTTTGCCGGGTCTGGGAATTATAGTATTTGGATATTATTCTCTGCATCCAAGCATCGGTAGTAATAAGATGCCAGGCTGGTAGGTGCAGAGAAAAATGATCCCCGACTGCTTCCAGAGGAAAGCAATCGGCTGCTGCTCAGGAGTGCTGGTAGGGACTGCCAGAGAAAGAATCTCTAGCACCCTAGTTACGCGGACCCCCTCTACCCCAAAAGGGACATCTTCCATATGAGTTGCACCCTCTACCTCGGGGGGGGATTGTTCACCATGAGTGTCACGAAAGGATCCTTGGGATTTCTTGAACCACATTTTACCTCCCTTCTGGTTCCTGGAGTAGGAACTCTGGGGGTTGGAAAAGCGTATGCCCACAGCAGACAAGGTCTTTCCATCTTTCTCACTACTTGCAAGTGTGTCTTGTACTTTGGGTCCAAAAATTACAGATTCGTCAACAGGTGCATTGATGAAGGAAGATTTAAAGGGGTCTGTGAAGTCACACAACTGCATCCAAGCATTATGTCTCATGACAATGCCTGATGCGGCAGCTCAAGCTGCCCCCTCGGTGGTGTGAGATATCAAACGCATCGAGGAGTTGGAGATGGATTCAAGGGTAGCTAGCTGCAAGGCGACAGTATCACGTACCTCATCAGGCAGTACTCCCACCAAAGAGGAAGACATTTCAGAAATAAGGTCTCTCTGGAGGTGAGTAAAGTGTGCCAGATAGTTCAGGGACCGAATGGCGAAGGCCGCTGAAGTATAGCTCCGCTTCCCTAGTCTGTCCATAGTCCGGGAGTCCCTGTTTGGATGATGGACTGTGGAACTATCTTCTGCCAATTCCCTCTTGCTGGCCCCACCATGACCATAGAATCAACTGTCATCTGCTTGGACCAGTGGAGCTGGTCTTCAGGTGTAGATAAAACTTTGTCTGGCCTCCGGTGGACAGGTTCTACATTGTCCAGGGCCTTCCAGGCATGCTGTACAATGAGTTTAACAAGGTCATCTACCGGTGGGGTCACCCAGGAAGTAGATGGCCGGGCACAAAAGGCCTGCAAGAACACAGAGTCCTCAGAAGAAGGGTTAGAGGTCTTCCAGTCTCCCCACTGTTTGAGGATTTCGAGAATGTCTCCGAATGAGACATTATCTGGGGGAGACCATGGGGACCCTTCCCCCTTATCACAATCAGTGTCTTCAGTGATAGTTTCCTCTGGAGAATCAAGGTGCTTACTCTTGCACCATTTTGTCCGGGGTGGCACCCCATTGGGATCTTCTGAGGAGGACTCCGGAGAAGGGGCTCCCTTCAAAGGGGGGGTCTTGCATGCCCAGGGTCACAAAATAGAGGGTTGGGAGAGGTGAAGCTGGGGGGGTTCTGATACTGATGTCAGTGGTGCTGACTGTGAGCCTTCGGAGTGAAGGACCCCCCCATCACCTGGACAGCAGGCCCGCCCAAGGAGGGATGGGAGCCCAGAACTGGGGTCACACCACACCCTGCGGAGCTCACCTCCAGGTGAGAATTTCCGAGAGGACTGGAAGCCATCAGAGCTGTGGACATAGACAATGCCAGCGAGAAAATAGGCGCTGGGCTAGGTACCAAGGTACAGACAGTCCAATCACTGCTCCGAGAGAGTATCGGCTCCACCAGAGCCGATGAAGCAAGGGTGGTTGGTACCGACAGGGGAAACGCTGCTGTCGGAGCCGAGACAGTAAGCACCGGAGTGGACATCGGTAAAGAGATCTCTGGGATCTGGGTAGAGGCCAGAGGAGGATAAACGGGGGAACATGTAGTAAAAGATTCTGAGCCAAGAGGGACGGAAGGTCTAGCTGGAATAAGAAGTTATGTACCTACCATAACGTTCCATGTTAGTTGTCTTCTTCTTGCCCTGTTTCTTGCTGGTTGGGTTCGGAACCGATCCTCAGCTCCGACTCAGCCATCTACTAAAGCTCGAGAGCTATTTACTGGCTCAAGGCCTCCCCATATCCCACAATGCTTGGCGCTAGATACCCAGATCTCATTTGGCAGAGCTAACACCATTGAAAATTTTATTACCTACAGTAGTAAAAAGAGGAAGGACATAACCCAGGTAAGAATTAGCCAGAGGAAGAAGGCCTCAAAAAAGGGACTCTTCTCTGTCTGTGCAGGCTAGGGGGATGGAGGGTGGGACACAAGAAAGAAGATGAGAAGAAGACAACTAACATGGAACGTTATGGTAGGTACATAACTTCTTAATGTTAAGTTGTCTATCTCGCCTTCATTCTTGCTGGTTGGGACAGCATCCCTAGCACCTTAGTCCTGGGTGGCTCATCAGAACAGACTCTTGAGCACAGTGGAACCAAAATCAGCTCTACTCCTAGAGGTCATATCCAACTTATAATGTGAAATGAAAGTATGAGGAGTGGCCCATGTGGCTGCAGCACAAATAGATTCCATTGGTAGTCTTGCTTGAAAGGCTACTGAAGTACCTAACGCTCTGGTGGAATGACCTTTAGGTTTAGTAGGGAGTTCTTTATGTCTCAGTTGATAAATCAAAGTAATAATAGAGGACAACCACCTGGATAAGGTTACTTTTGAAACTGGCAGTCCCTGTTTGGCCTCAGCATAGGACAGGAAAAGTTGGTCTGATTTTCTTGTTTGCTTAGTCCTATCCAAATAAAAACGCAATTGCCTATGAACGTCCAATTGGTGTAACTTTTGTTCAGCTTTGTTCGAATAGTTAGGAAAAAAGACAGGTAGATCAATAGCCTGACTCAGGTTTGTTTCAGAAGGTATCTTGGGCAGAAATGAAGGATTAGTCCTGAGTGAAACTCTATCCTTATGAAAGACAAGGTAAGGAAGACAAATACAGAGGGCTTGAAGTTCCGAAACTCTCCTAGCTGAGGTGATTGCTACTAAAAAGAGAGTCTTCCAGGAGAGTAATTTTAAGGAACAGGAAGCCACAGGTTCAAAGGGGGGAAGAATCAAGGAAGCTAATATCAAGTTCAAATCCCACGGAGGCGGGGGATCTCTGACCGGGGGCCTAAGCAAAAAAGTCCCTTTAAGAAAAGCCTTGCAAAGTCTGTGGGACATGATGCTGGTTTCTGATAGGCCAGCGTGGAAATTTGCAATAGTAGCTAACTGGACCCTGATGGTGGCAGACGAGGAGCCAGCTTGAAAAAGTTCTGCTAAAAAATCTAGAACGTGGTGGACAGGGGCTGAAAAGGGATCTATATTCCTAGCCTCTGCCCAGAAAGAGAAATATTTCCACTTAATAGCATAAGTCTTCTTCGTAGAAGATTTGTGTGAAGAAAGGATGATTTCACGTACCGGCTGAAAAATATGTGGAAGCCTGGCTAAGGTTGGAAGTGGAGCAATCAAGCCATGAGGTTGAGAGACTGAAGGGATTGGTGCAGCCCGCCCGACTGACGGACCAAGAGGTCTGGCACTGGGTCCAGATTCCAAGGCTGCTCCAGCAGGTGACGATGCAGGAATGGGAACCAAATTTGTCGAGGCCAGTAAGGGGCAATGAGGATCATCCTGGATCCCAATGCGGTCGCCTTCTGAATTAGTTTGGGAATTAGGGGAAAGGGTGGGAATGCATACAGAAGACCCCGGGGCCAATCGTAAACTAGAGCATCTCTGGGGGAGTGGCCGAGAAGGGGGAAGAGAGTGAAGAAATCGTTGAGGGGAGGGAAGAAAACTCTCTAACAAAAAACGAGTTTCCTAAGGTGGGATAAACTAGGGGATATACAGTCTAATTACACTAATAGGGGGACTATCTAAATATACTAAAACTACAAGTTAAATTTTTAGCTAATAATATAAAAAAAGAATAATACGACCCGAGCCAGTAAAATCGCAACCTCGTAGCTGAAGCGGCAAACGAGATCTGGGTATCTAGCGTTAAGCATTGTGGGATATGGGGAGGCCTTGAGCCAGTAAATAGCTCTCGAGCTTTAGTAGATGGCTGAGTCGGAGCCGAGGATCGGCTCTGAACCCAACCAGCAAGAATGAAGGCGAGATAGACAACTTAACATTGGGTAATTCCCTAGCTGCCAGAAGCTGGTCCACAACCCACACTAGATCTACTTCAGAAAAACTCCTAGTGGATCTAAAGGAGGCTGCTGAAGGAGAATCAGGTCCTTCTAGAAAGGGGCTAAACCTCTGCCCCAAAAAAGGGTCATAAGTTGGAGAGTATCTTGTCCTTGGCAGGTATTCGAGTTTTGGAGCTGATGGAGCCAAAGAAACTGTTTGCACCGTGGCTGGGGATGGTGCTGAAGCAGATACAGTCATCGGGGCCAATGAGGGATCCAAGGACAGCACCGAAGTCAGTGGTGCCAAGGTTGGAACTGAAATAGGGCTGAATATCATGGATGGCACCGAGGGAGAAGATACAGAGCTTGGTGCCAAAGAGGTCTGTGCCGAAGGCACCGGTGAAGCACGGAGCCGACTCACTTCCATAACTGACAGAGATGCAGGAACCGAGTGACTCAGTTTGTCCTTATGTTTTTTGGTCTTTGGAGGGGGTGAGACCTCTTGACCCAGATAGAGCCTCCAAAAAAGGTGTCTTGATTAAACCTTTTAAAATAAGTTTATTTTTATGTTCTGCTAGTGTACAATTACTAAAACTAGCACAAATGTCAGTCAGCTTTAAAATGATCCATGCCCAAACAGTAGACACAATGAGCTTGTGTAAAAGAGTTAGGCATCTTACGCCCACACTTGTCACATTGTTTAAACCCCAACTTAGCTTTGTCTGACATAGTAAGGCAATAAGGCTATCCTATAGAAAAAAACAAAATAAGAGAGAGAAAAAGGGAGAGAAAACCAATGGCTGTATTTAAAAAATACCACAAGTGGTAAGGAAGGGCCTGTCAAAGGCAGAAGAGAGGGACAGTACCAATAATGGTAGAAATTAAATTACCAAGGTAGGGAATAGAATTAGGTTATAGACAACAGTGAGAAAAGGCTAGATTGGCTAAAAAAATAAACAATTTTGAAGAGAAACTGTCTTAAAAATAATTTTCTACTTAGCTTTGAGAGAGATGGCTAGCACGTGTGACTAGGAATGTGGCAAACGAGATCTGAAGTAACTAGGAGAGGGGCATTATGGGTAGGTCTTAGCTGAGAGTTTTTGGCTGGTGTGAGCTTGAAAACGGCCATATCGGTACCAAGGATGGAACCAAAGTCCTATTTGTAATGAATGAGCAAAGATTTATAACATCAGATGGTTGATTAGGAGGTTTATTATATTAGTGGGTGGGATCCTCTCTGATATCTTCTGCTTCAGCAGAGGAACCAGGCAGAGGTGTTCTCATTCCCCTTTATTATTTGCACTGTATTTAGAATCATTGGCAAAGAAAATAAGGGACTCAGAAATTCATGGATATAATTGGTATGGTAGTCAAGAAAAGCTGGCTCTATTTGCAGATGATATTATTTTATACTTGACAAAACCACAAAGAGACATTACAGTGTTGTGGAACATTTTGAGACAGTTTCAAATCTTTTTAGGATACAAAATGAATGAAGCTAAAGCAAAGGCAACAGCGGTAAGTTCTGTGCTGCACAAGAATTGGTTCAGCAATATCTGTATTTATGGGGACATGATAAAATGAAGTATTCAGGAGTATGGATTAAAAATGATTCTGGTGTGGCAGCTAAGGATATGTGGGAAGAGACTAAACAAAAGATAATACAAAAACTGAGAAAATGGAAGCTTTGTTATATGGATACGGATAGTAAGATACAAGCAGTAAAATGTTTTTAATCCCTTTAGTGTTATGCACAGGTGAGGCATATTTTTATCAACCAGAAGAGTTGTGGATAGCAATTAATAACGAGCTGAAGGACTTTATCTGGCAGGGGCAAGAGTCAAGTGGGATAAGATGATTCTTCCAGTAGAACAGGCCAGATTGGGATTACCGAATCTGAAGGGATATTTCAGAGCTACACAGTTAAGGCTCCTATAGATAGCATAAGCAGAAAAATAGAAGTTATGTTCTTACCATAACGTTCCATGTTAGTTGTCTTCTTCTCGCCTTCTTCTTGCTGGATGGGTTCGGAGCCGACCTCGGCTCCGACTCGGCCACTCTAAAAGCTCGAGAGTTGGTTCCACCGGCTCGAGGCTCCCCTTATATCCCACAATGCTAGGCGTGAGTTACCTCAGATCTCGTTTGTAAGCTAGACCCAGCTTATACTAGTAACAGAATAACTATAAACAAAGTCCACCTCTATAAACCAGGGAGAAGAGAAGGGTGACCTGCATCCTGATCCAGAAAAATATGCACAGTAGCATATACCTAAAGTAAGAGGTGGTAGAAAGAGAGGTCACAATCAACACTCCTCTAGGTCTGTCCAGGCCAGGGGGAAGGAGGGTGGGGCCTTAAGAAGAAGGCGAAGAAGACAACTAACATGGAGCGTTATGGTAAGAACATAACTTCTATATGTTAAGTTGTCTATCTATATCATTCTTGCTGGATGGGACCGAGTCCCTAGCACCTTGTCCCGGGTGGCCTAACGGAACAGACTCTTGAGAACAGTGGAACCAAAGTTAGCTCTATGCCTAGAAGCTAAATCCAACTTATAATGAGAAATGAAAGTGTGAGGAGTAGCCCAAGTAGCCGCTGCACAAATGGTGTCAATAGGCAGTCTGTCTTGGAAGGCTATAGAAGTAGCCAAAGCTCTGGTGGAATGGGCTTTAGGTTTGTTAGGCAGCTTTTGGTGTCTAATTTCATAAACAAGGGAAATCAGAGATGTTAGCCATCTAGATAATGATACCTTTGAAACTGAAAGTCCCTTTCTGCCTTCTGCATAGGAGACAAACAGCTGGTCAGATTTTCTGAATTGTTTGGTTCTATCCAAATAGTACCTTAACTGACGATGAACATCTAGCCAATGCAATTTTTGTTCAGACCTATTGGAATATTCTGGAAAAACACAGGAGGTCAATGCTTTGATTTAGGTTAGACGCCGAGGCTATCTTAGGCAAAAAGGACGGGTTGGTTCGTAAAGATACCCTGTCCTTATGGAACAACAGATAAGGAGATCGACAGCTGAGTGCATGAAGTTCTGAAACTCTTCTAGCTGAAGTAATAGCTACCAGAAAGAGAGTCTTCCATGATAGCAATTTTAAAGAACAGGAGGCTGCAGGTTCGAAAGGGGGAAGAATCAAAGAACTAAGAACTAAATTTAGGTCCCAAGGAGGAGGAGGATTTCTTATAGGAGGTCTGAGTAGAAAAACTCCCTTCAAAAAGGCTTTGCAAAGCTTGTGGGACATTATGGCAGATTCTGAGATGCCCACATGAAAGTTAGAAATAGCTGCCAACTGAACCTTAAGAGTAGAAGGAGATGAACCTGCATGGAAGAGTTCAGCTAGAAAATCAAGGACTATTTGGATGGAAGCCGTGAAAGGATCTATGTCCCTTCCTTGAGCCCAATAGGCGAAACGTTTCCACTTACTCAAATAAATCTTTCTAGTGGAAGATTTATGGGAAGCTATCAAAATATCTCGAACAGAGTGAGATATTTGAGGAAGCCTGGCTAAGGTTGGAATTGGAGGAACCAAGCAGTGAGGTTCAGAGAGGGAAGGGAGCGATGAAACTGACCCGACTGATGGATCAAAAGATCTGGAACTAGGTCCAGATGCCAAGGTCGCTCCAACAGAAAATGATGCAGAAAGGGGAACCAAACCTGTCGAGGCCAGTAAGGAGCAATGAGGATCAAAGAGGCCTTCTGAGCGATAGCTTTCTGTATCACTTGAGAGATTAGTGGGAAGGAAGGAAATGCATACAGAAGTCCCCGGGGCCAAACTTGGACTAGGCGTCTCTGCTGGGCTGGCCTGGTAAAGGGAATAGGGTGAAATAATCTCTGCACTTGCTGTTTTGGGGAGTAGCAAAAGGTCGCAGCAAGGCTGACCCCACTTGAGAAAAATTTCTCTCACAACAGAGTCTTTCAGAGACCACTCGTGAGGCATGAGGATAGCTCTGCTCAACTTGTCCATGATTTGATTGGACTTCCGGGATGTGCGTTGCTATCAGAAACCGCTGAGAAGAAATCGCCCATTGCCACAGTCTGAGTGCTTCTCGACACAGGGGTAGGACCTGGTTCCGCCTTGTTTGTTGATATACCACACTACAGACATATTGTCCGTCTGGATTGCTATCGTTCCCAAGGGAAGAGAGTCTTGAAGGGCTTGCAACGCTAAAAGCACTGCTCTCATCTCTAGAACATTTATGTGCAAGTGGCATACTTCTGGTTGCCATGTGCCCTGGACAGTTCTGCCCTGAGAATGTCCCCCCCACCGGATTAAGGAGGCGTCCGTTGTCAGTGTAGCAACCGGAGGGAGGAACAAAGGGTCTTCCCAATAAGAGCTGAGGGAAGACATCCACCACAGAAGATGATTCCTGCATGTTTGCGTGATCATAATGGTGTGGGACATCGAAGTTGCTGGTATGACCATTGTGTGAAGAGCATCCATTGAAGGATTCTCATGTGGAATCTGGCTAATGGAAGCAAGGTATGGCAGCCGCCATAATCCCCAATACTTTCAGAACTAACCTGGCTTTGACTCTGTTGCTGCTGAAGATGAGCGAGACCAGTTTTTGTATGTCTGTTATTCTCTGATCTGTTAGCCTCGCAGACATGTTGACTGTGTCTAGAATTGCGCCTATGAAGGTAATAACACGACAAGGCGACAAAACAGACTTTTCGCAATTTATTGAAATGCCTAAGTTTTGACAAGTGCGAAAGGTGTAGTCCCTGGCTGTGAGAAGAAGATGCTCGGTGGGAGCTGTAAGGAGCCAGTCGTCCAAATATGGAAACACCTGGAATCCTTGACGTCTCAGGTGAGAAGCTACCACTGCCATACATTTGGTAAACACCCTGGGGGCAGTGGTGAGTCCAAAGGGCAGGGCTCTGAATTGAAAATGACTGGTTCCCAGCCTGAAGCGGAGAAATCTTCTGGAGCGTCTGTTCATTTTATATGATAGTACGCATCCTGAAGGTCTATGGAGCACATCAGTTTTTCTTCCCAATAGGGAAGTATGGACTGTAGCGTGACCATCCGAAATCGTGTTTTCTTGACTGACTTGTTCAAGATACTGAGATCCAAAATTGGTCTCCAGTCCCCTGTTTTTGGAACTAAAAGAACCTGGAGTAGATTCGGATCCTTGCTGGTCTGCTGGAACTGGTTGAATTGCTCTTTTGCAAGCAGTTTTGAAACTTCCAAAGCTGCAAGATCCCTTTGAGGGTGGAACATCTGGAAGGGATTTTTTGATCGGTTTGGAATGCAAAGAAAGGGAATGGAATAGCCTTCGAAATGATGGACTGTACCCACTTGTCTCGAGTTAGGGATAGCCAGGCTTCTGGGTACAGTGACAATCTTCCCCGACTGCCTCGAAGGTGGACAGTCGGGCAACACCTCAGGGATGCTGAAAGGGCTTATCGGAGAAAGTTTCTCGATTGCCCTGGTTCTGCAGACCCCTCTGCCTCTAGGCGGCGTCTACCATTGTTGTTCCCCCTCTGCCTCTGGCGGGAACCGACTCTGTCGTCAGGCGAAGTCCCTTGAGATTGTTTGCGGAACCACATTTTCCACTTTTCTGGCCCTTGGGGTAAGGCCTAGAAGGAGTAGAAAACGGACTCCGGCGGCAGAAAGAGTCTTGCCATCTGTCTCGCACCTAGTCAAGGTTTCTTTCACTTGAGGACCAAAAGAGATGATCCATCAAGCGGGAATTAGTGAGCGATGTTTTAAAGGGTCCATAAAGTTGCATAACCGCATCCATGCATGCCTACGTAAGGCCACTCCTGTTCCTGCGGCCCTGCTCGCTCCATCAGCCGCATGAAAGGAGGCGCATGGAGGAGTTAGCTATGGAGTTCAGGGTAGCCAGCTGAGTGTTCATCTTGTCTTGAAAACCCGCAGCTGTAGGATCCTTCAACATATCACTCGCTTCTTTGATCAAGTCCCTTTGAAGGCGGGTAAAATGGCATGGGTAGTTCAGCGAGCGTATTGCAAAGGTCGCTGGAGAACATCCGCTTCCTGTACCTGTCCATGGACCTAGATTCCTTGTTAGGTGGATGGACAGGCACTGAAGGATCAGCTAGTTCCTTCTTAGTGGCAGCAGCAACCACCATAGCATCCACAGAAACTCCTTTTGTCAGAAACTGTTTATCTGCTGGTGCTGTAATGAATTTTGAGGGTCTCCTGGGAGTGGGGTCCACTGAATCAGGAGCCGTCCATGCCTTTGCTACCACCTGCATGAGGGGTCAAGGGGAGACACCCAGGAGGTGGAAGGGCCGAGAGCCAAACGCCTCAAGGTACACAGATTCATCCTCCGAAGGGTTGAGGGCTGGCCAATTTCCCCTCTGCTTAAGGATTTCTAGAATGTCTGCAAATGAGACATCTTCAGAAGGGGAGCAGGGGAACCCTCGAATCCTCTAAATCTGTGTCAGAGGTGACGGACTCAGGTGAGTCTATGTGTTTCCTCTTACACTTTCTCTTCCGAGGGGCTCTTCTGCCAAATCAGGAGAGGCCTCGGAAGAGGATGAGATCCCACAGGGGATTCCTGAGGAGCTGGCTCTCTGCGGTCCGGGATGAGGGAGTGAGTCGACTTGACCTGAGGCACCGAAGAGGGAGGCGGACGGAGCCGACTGTGGAGTAGAACCAGGTTCTAACACACTCCGCATGACCTCGAGCACCCTGTCAGGCAGAGCCAGAGGTCCCGCTCCGAAAAGCTAAAACCTCCCTCGGCACCGACAGTGATGGCTCCAAGGCGATGTCGGAGCCGAACTCACCAGCCGAAGCCCGAGAGGAGGCGGGGTCGGACAAGGGTCCGATGCCACTCACCCCTCGGAGCCGGCGATGGAAGTCCGCCGAGATTCTTCTAAGGAAGAAATCGGAGCCGGCGATGGAGCCGAAGACATTTGTATCGGCTCCGCGCTACCACAGTCTCGGTTCAGCGCCCGGCTCCGAGCTCAACGGAGTCGGAGGAGGAACATAATGAGGGACAGGGTCAGGCATCGACTGATGAGTCGGGCTCTGAAGCATTTGGGTCAGTGCCTCGGACTTAAGTCGACTCACTACCCTCTGAAGGTCATGGTCCGACAGCCTCGATGACCTAGAGGAGTGAGATCTATGGCTCCGTTCAGACAGCAGAGGAGATGCTGGAGCCGAATGAACAGAGCCAAGGGACAGTGACCTAGACCTCTTTCTAGATGTCGGTTCCGAAGGTCTGGTCGGAACCGACACAGGAATTTCCAATACCTCGGCTCCAGCCGGAGCCGAGGAAACCACAGAAACTGTAGACTGAGACTCATCGGCTCCAGCCAGAGCCGATGTAGACGGAGGTTTCGTAGCCTTAGGTCTCGGCTCAGTAGCTGGAGCCGAGGACCTAGAAGCCTTGGAGGGCTTTCCCGAAGAGACAGTAAGGGAACCCTCAGGCTTGAGTAAACCTCTCAAAATCAGTTTGTTTTTTCTTTCCTGCAGGACCCTGGGGCTGAAGCCGTGGCATACAGCACAGGAGTCCTGCAGGTGCAAAGGTCCCAGGCAGTAGACACAAGAAGTGTGACCGTCTGTCAGAGACATTTTCTGACAGCACGAGTCACACTTCTTGAAGCCTGAGACCTTTGAGTCTTTAGACATTTTAGAAAAAGTGTAATCACACACACCCAGTCAAACACACTGATTACACCCTATCCTATTTTAAACTCAAAAATAAAACAAACTACCAAAGTTTTAAATTCTGAGAAAAAAACACACACACACCACTAGGGGATGGAAGAAAAAGGCCCAAAGGCCCGAGGGAAGAACTTATAAGTTCTTGTGGAAAAAATGGGATTTTAGAGAGAAAGGGGGAGAAAATCCACTAAACTAAGGGAAACAACTGTTAAAATTAAAACTAAAGGGGTTTAAGTATACTAAATTTTACTCCAAAGTTACTCACCAAGAAGCCGGTAGAAACCAAATACCTCGATCGCTGTAGCGGCAAACGAGATCTGAGGTAACTCACACCTAGCATTGTGGGATATAAGGGGAGCCTCGTGCCGGTGGAACCAACTCTCAAGCTTTTAGAGTGGCCGAGTCGGAGCCGAGGTCGGCTCCGAACCCATCCAGCAAGAATGAAGGCGAGATAGACAACTTAACATCTATAATTCAAAGTGGAAAGGGATGATGTTGAAATGGGGGAAGCTCAAGAAACAAGGCGAAACTGGGATTTCTGGATGCAGGCCTTTAAGTAGAATAATAAGAAGTTATGTACCTACCATAACGTTCCATGTTAGTTGTCTTCATCTCGCCTTCTTTCTTGCTGTTTGGGATCGGAGCTGATCCTCGGCTCTGACTCGGCCATCTTCAAAAGCTCGAGAGCTGTTTACTGGCTCAAGGCTACCCCTTATCCCATAATGCCTAGCGATAGCTACCCAGATCTCGTTTGAAATAGCTACACCAGACGTAAGAGAAAAAAATAGTTATCAAAAACTGGTTGTTCCCAGCATTCTAATATCTAGAATATATTAGGAAGACCTGGCCATAATAATAATAATAATAATAATAATAAAAGAATACTCAGCCAGTGAAAAAAGGAACCCCTCTCAATCCACTAGGACGGGGGACGGAGGGAGGGACACAAGAAAGAAGGCGAGATGAAGACAACTAACATGGAATGTTATGGTGGGTACATAACTTCTTAATGTTAAGTTGTCTATCTCACCTTCATTCTTGCTGTCTGTGACAGTGCCCCTAGCACCTAATACCCTGGGTGGCCCAGTGGAACAGACTCTTCCGAACAGTAGAACCAAAGTCAGCTCTGCTCCGGGAGACCATATCCACCTTGTAATGCGATATAAAGGTATGAGGGTTTGCCCATGTGGCATGTGCACAGATGGAATCCATGGGCAACCTAGACTGAAAGGCTACAGAGGTGGCTAATGCCCTAGTAGAATGACCTTTTGGTTTAGTTGGTAACTCTTTGTTCCTTAACTGATAAATAAAAGTAATAGTGTGGGACAACCATCTGGATAAGATCACCTTGGAAACTGGGATACCTTGTTTGTTTAAGGCATAAGAAAGGAATAATTGGTCTGACTTATTTCTTTAGTTCTGAGCAGGTAAAAATGCAATTGTCTATGAACGTCCAATTGGAGAAGTTTGTACTCTGCCTTGTTGCTATGATTTGGAAAGAAAACAGGGGGATCTATAGATTGGTTTAAATTATTTTCTGAGTAGACTTTAGGAAGAAATGAAGGATTAGTCCTCAGAGCAACTCTGTCTTTGTGAAACACCAGGTAGGGTGGACGAACACATAGTGCCTGGAGTTCTGAGACACAACTAGCTGAAGTGATAGCTACCAGAAAGAGTGTCTTCCAAGATAGAAACTTGATGGAGCAGGAAGCTGCTGGCTCAAAAGGGTGCAGAATTAAAGAAGTTAGGACTAAATTAAGGTCCCAAGGAGGAGGGGGATCTCTCACTGGAGGTCTAAGAAGAGATGTTCCTCTCAAAAAAGCTTCACAGAGCTTATGAGACATAATGTTAGCATTTGACAAACCAATATGAAAATTAGAAATGGCAGCTAATTGTACCCTAATCATAGCGGAAGCGGCCCCGGAGTGAAACAGTTGTGCCAGGAATTCCAGAATTTCGTGGACTGGGGCTGAGAAGGGATCCACATTCCTAGACTCTGCCCAACAAGAAAAACATTTCCATTTGCTAGCATAAGTTTTTCTTGTTGTTGACTTGTGAGAGGAGACGATAATCTCACGTACTGCTAGGGAAATGCTGGAAAGCCTGGCTAAGATTGGAAGTGGAGCAACCAAGCTGTCAGCTGGAGAGTTTGGAGGGATTGATGCAACCCGCCTGATTGATGAATCAGGAGATCTGGAATTGGGTGCAGAATCCAGGGTTGATCGAGAAGGTAATGGTGCAGGAACGGGAACCATATCTGTCGAGGCCAGTAGGGGGCAATGAGGATCATTTTGCAACCCAATGATTTTGCTTTCTGTATGAGTTTTGGTATCAGGGGAAACGGAGGAAAAGCATAAAGAAGTCTCTGTGGCCAGTCGTGGACTAGAGAGTCTCTGGGTATGTGACCTGGAAGCGGAAGAAGGGAGAAGTAGTTGCTGCATTTGCTGTTGAAGGGGGTGGCAAAAAGATCGCAGCCTTTTTGAAGGGGGTGGCAAAAAGATCGCAGCAAGGCTGTCCCCATTTGCAGAAAATAAGATCCGCAACTTCCTGATTCAGAGACCACTCGTGAGGCATGAGAATAGCTCTGCTGAGCCTGTCCGCTATGCCATTGGATCTCCCAGGGATGTGCATAGCAATCAGAAAACGTTGGAAGAAATCGCCCACTGCCAAAGTCTGAGTGCTTCTCGACACAAGGGGTAGGATCTGGTCCTGCCCTGCTTGTTGATGTACCATACCACTGACATGTTGTCTGTTTGGATTGCAATGGTCCCAGAAGGGAGTCTTGAAGAGCTTGCAATGCTAGGAGCACGGCTCTCATTTCTAGGACATTTATATGCAGATGGTACTTGTGAGGTTGCCAAGTGCCTTGGACTGTCCTGCCCCGATAATGCCCCCCCACCCTATCAGGGAGGCATCTGTCGTCACTGTGGCTACCGGAGGGGGGTTGTATGAAAGGTCTTCCCTGAGTAACTAATGGAGAGACCATCCACCAGCAAAAGTGTCTTTTGCATGCCTCCGTGATAAGGATCATGTGAGACACGGGTAGCTCTTGGAAGGACCACTGTGTGAAAAGGAGACACTGAAGAATTCTCATGTGGAAGCATGCTAGTGGGATTAGAAGAATGGCTGCTGCCATGGAGCCCAAAGGATCCTTTTGCTCTGCATAAGAATTTGCACTTGTTGGCGAATTGTGGACACTCTTTCTAGTGGTAATCTTGCGAACATATCCCTTGTGTTTAAGTCTGCTCCTATGTAAGTGATAGATTGACAGGGCAACAAGGCAGATTTTTCGAAATTTATTGTAATACCTAGCTGGGTGCAGGATGTAATCCCGCGCTTGCAGGAGTTGATGCCTGATGGTAGCAGTGAGGAGCCAGTCGTCTAGATATGGAAACACGTGGAATCCTTGACGTCTCAGGTGAGCCGTGCCTACTGCCATACACTTGGTGAACACCCTGGGGGCTGTGGTGAGACCAAAGGGCAGAGCTCTGAACTGGTAATGACTGTCCCCCACCCGAAAGCAAAGAAATCTCCTGGAGCATCTGTCCATCTTGATATGGTAGTATGCGTCCTGAAGATCTATCGAGCACATCCAATTGTCCTGACCCAGAAAGGGTAGAATGGACTGTAGCGTGACCATCCGAAACTTTGTTCTTTGTACAGACTTGTTTAATCTGCTGAGATCCAGAATCGGTCTCCAGTCTCCTGTCTTTTTTGGTACCAAAAGGACCTTGAGTAAGTTCCGGATCTGTGCTGGTCTGTGGGGACTTCCTGGATGGCTCTTTTTTCTAGCAGTTTTGAAACTTCTATTACTGCTTGCTCCTTCAGATTGGGTGGCACATCTGGAAGGATTTTCTTTGATTGTAAGGGGGGTTTAATGGAAGGGAATTTTGTAACCTCTGGACATAATGGACCATACCCATCTGTCTTTTCTTAAATTTAGCCAGGCTTTTGGGTACAGAGAAAGTCTTCCCCGACTTCCTCCAGAGGTGAGCAGACAGGCAACCCTTCAGGGATGCTGGAAGGGCTTATCAGAGAAAGATTCTCTGTTGCCCTGTTTCTGCGGACCACCTCTGCCATGAGGGTGGTGTCTATTATTATTGTTTCCCCCTCTGCCCCTGGAGGAAAAATCAGTACGTCTGTCAGGCAAAGCTCCCTGAGATTTACGGAACCACATTTTCCCACTCTTCTGACCCTTGGGGTAAGGTCTAGAGGGAGTGGAAAAACAGACTCCCACGGCAGAGAGAGTCTTGCCTTCTTGCTCACATCTAGTCAACATGTCTTTCACCTGAGGCCCAAAGAGAAAGGAGCCATCAAAGGGTGTATTGGTGAAGGATGCTCGAAAGGGTTCCGCAAAGCGACACAGCTGCATCCACGTATATCTCCTAAGGGCTACACCCATGCCTGCGGCTCTACTCGCTCCATCGGCTGCATAGGAAATGAGCCTCATGGAGGAGTTAACTATAGAATTAAGCGTCGCTAGCTGGGAAGCTACTTTGGCTTGTGCTACCTCAGCTATAGAATCTTGAAGGGTATCACCAAGCTCTTTAAGGAGATCCCTTTGAAGTCGAGTAAAATGACATAGATAGTTCAGTGACCTTATGGAGAAGGTCGTTGAAGCAAACATTCGCTTTCCATACCTGTCCATCATCCTAGACTCCATGTTAGGGGGATGAACAGATGAAGAGGTCTCTGCTAGCTCTTTTTTGGTGGCTGCTGCTACCACCATGGCATCAACCAGCACACACTTAGAAAGGAATTGCTTATCCTGGGGGGCTATAATAAATTTACTAGGTCTCCTCAGAGTTGGTTCCATTGTGTCCGGAGCTGACCAAGCCTTACGAGCCACTACAGACATAAGTGGGTCGAAAGGCGGAGAAACCCAGGAGGTGGAAGGTCGAGAACTGAAAGCATCCAGGAATACAGACTCATCTTTGGTAGGGGCTAGGAGATTCCAGTTCCCCCTCTGCCTAAGCATTTCCAGGATGTCCGAAAAGGAAACAACTTCAGAGGGGGATCTCGGGGACCCTTCCGATTCATCTAAGTCTGTATCAGAAGTGACAGACTCAGGGGAGTCAATGTGCTTCCTCTTGCACTTCCTCTTCTGAGGGGACTCCTCTGAATGATCAGGGGAGGCCTCAGAAGAAGAGGAAACACCCAATGGGGTGTCCTGGAGCCTTGGTTCTCCACGCTTGGGGTCTGGAGGAGGAGCAGAGGTTGGCACAGGCACAACTGGGGAAGGAGCTGGTGGGGCCTGTAGTGGAGCTGACTCAGGGGACAGCACATTCCACATGACCTCAAAAGCGTCCCTGTCTTGAGGCAGAGAAAGCTCCAGTTCCGAAGAAATGGGAATCTTTCTCCGCGCCGAGGGGGACGGCTCCGAGGCCGATGTTGGAGCCGAGCTTGCCTGCGCCGATACTCCGAGAGGGAGAATGGGGTTGGACAAGGGTCCGATGCCACGCGCCCCCCTCGGAGCTGACAAGGGAGCCTCGGCGTCCAGATACCTCGATGGAATGTACCATCGAGGTAATCAGAGCCAACAACGGAACCGAAGGGGATATGGTTATTGGAGCCAACAGTTCCGTTACTCGAACCCCAACGAACTCCGGCTCCGAACTCAAAGGAGTCGGAAGAGGAACATCAAGTGAAGTGGATGGAGCTGATACCTGTTTAGGAGGGCTGGACAATAATTTAATTAGTGCCTACGACTTTAGCAACCTACTGACTACTCTCTCCAGATCATGATCCGACAGCCTAGAGGATCGAGAGGAGTGAGAGGATCGGTGGCTACACTCACTTTGAAGTAATGGAGACCGAGGGGCTGAATGCACCGACTCTAAGGAAGGGGACCTCAGCCTCTTGTGGCCCCACGATGGCTCCAAAGCATCCAATGGAGCCGACGGGGAGGTTGTCTTGTCGGTGCCAGCCGGAACCGACTTAGAAGGTAAATCCTGCATAGGAGTTGGCTCCGAGGATGGAGCCAATGGCTCAGATGATTTTGGGGATTTCACTGGCTGTGAACCCTTTGCCGGTGAATCCTGGGGTTTTAACAGTCCCCTAAGAATCAGTTTGTTCTTACGCTCCTGCAGGACTCTTGGACTAAAGGCATGGCAAATAGAACAAGAGTCCTGCAGGTGAACAGCGCCCAAACAGTAGATGCAACTAGTGTGCTCATCTGTCAGAGACATCTTCTGACAGCATGAGTCACACTTCTTGAATCCAGAAAAGTACAGTTTTGTACCTACCATAAATGTAGATGTCCGATAGGTATGCATCTGCAGTCATAACTTATGGGTTGTCCTGCCTCAGGCAGCCCTTCGGTCGGCCGGATTCCAAAGTCTGGGTCTGGCCTCAGCTGATGTCGCACTTTCCCCGACGTCAGAGCTTCTGGGGTATAAAGGCATCAGCCAACGCCATTTTCCTCAGTTTTTCTTGCCCCAGATGCCAGGTCCCCTCTAGGAAGGCTAAATTTGGATAAATGCTGAAAAGTTCCAAACATTTGCAAAATATACACATGTATAAACAAACAAATACACCATAATAGATTCCCCCAGCTAGCTGAGAGAGGGGTAAGCACCCTAGGAATACCACAGAGGGGAAGGAGGGTGGGTAATCCTGACTGCAGATGCATACCTATCAGACATCTACATTTATGGTAGGTACAAAACTGTACTATGTCCTTCAAGGATGCATCTGCAGTCATAACATATGGGTAGAATACCATAGCCAATCTGGGGGAGGGGGTACTAAGAGAAGGATGGTGTAGTTAAGATCCCCTGCAGTACTGCAGTTGCAAACCCTGCTCAGGATCTGGAGTATAAAGGTAGATTGTAATGCTTGGCAAATGTATGCACGGAGCTCCAAGTAGCAGCTTCTAAAATGTCCTTGGTAGCCACCCCTCGTAGGAAAGCTGTAGTGGTGGCTGTGGCCCTTGTGGAGTGAGGCCTGATATTTTCAGGAACTGTCTTTCCATGAAAGGAGTAACAAAAGCAAATGCAATTTCCTATCCATTTTGAAATTGTTTGTTTGGAAATTGCTCTTCCTTGCACTCCTGTTGCATATGCTACAAAAAGTTGGTCAGTTTTTCTGCTAGTTTTTGTTCTGTCCAAATAGTAGCGGAGTTGTCTGTGTATATCCAAGGTGTGCAAAAGTTTTTCCCCTTTGTTCTGTGGGTTAGGGAAGAACGTTGGCAAGTGAATAGCTTGGTTCAAGGATACCCTAGATACCACCTTTGGCATGAAAGTAGGATTGGTTCTTAGTGACACTCTATCCTGGTGAAAAATAAGAAAAGGCTGCAATACCATTAATGCCTGTAACTCAGATACTCTTCTTGCTGAAGTGATTGCTAGAAGGAAAGCAGTTTTCCAAGATAAGAACTGTAGGTCTGCTGATGCTGCTGGTTCAAAGGGAGGTAGAGTCAGTTTTTCCAGCACAAAATTGAGATCCCATGCAGGTAGAGGGGGTCTTCTTGGAGGTTTAACATTTTTGATCCCTCTCAAAAATTGCCTGAGAAGAGGGTGTAAGAAGATAGGTGGATCCATGTTGTATTCTGCTGAAATTGCTGAAGCATGAATCTTAATGGAAGAATAAGACAGGCCATTGTGGAACAATTCTGCTAAGTATTCAAGGATGTGTGCTAGGTTTGCCACTGTGACATCTGTGCCCTTTGATGTGCTCCAAATAAGAAATCTCTTCCATTTAGCTGAGTATGTCTTCCTTGTGGAAGGTCTGCGAGCCTCCAGGATAATGTCCTTCACCCTCCGAGACAAAACAGTTTGGTTGGGTTTTAAGGAATTTTCCAGGCAGTTAGCTGTAATGTTTTCAAGATGGGATGCAGGGTCTTGAAATTGTTCTGCGTTAGAAGAAGAGGCCATTGAGGAAGAGGCCATGAATTTGCCTGAAACATGCTTCTCAGTAGTGGGTACCAGTGTTGTCTTGGCCAGTCCTGAGCTATTAGTATCACTTTTGGCTGTTCCTCCCTGATCTTCAGTAGAACCTTGTACATCAATGGGAGAGGTGGAAAGGCATATACTGTTAGGGCATTCCAGCTGAAAGAGAGAGAGTCCACCCTCCATGCTTGTGGGTGGTATGTCCTTGAGCAGAATGTCTTCAGTTGGTGGTTGAGTGGGGAGGCGAACAGATCTATCTCTGGCATTCCCCATGTCTTTGTTATAAGTTTGAAGATGTCTGGGTGCAGCATCCATTCGTGTGCATCCATGGTAGTTCTGCTTAAGCTATCTGCCAGTGTATTTTCTTTTCCTGGTACGAATTTGGCCTGCAGTTGAATATTGAGATTCAGGCATAGGTTCCACAGATCCATAGCCATCCGGCATAGAGGGTAGGAATGTGTGCCTCCCTGTTTGTTTATGTACCACATGACCGTGGTGTTGTCTGTCCTTATTAACAGATGTCCTTGGTGGAGGAAGGGTCTGAATGCCTCGATTGCATGCCTCACTGCCAGCATTTCCTTTTGGTTTATGTGCATGCTTAGCTGCCCTTGAGGCCATAGGCCTTGGATACGTTTGTCCTCCATGTGTGCTCCCCATCCTCGGTCTGAGGCGTCCGTGGTGATGGTTTGGCTTGTTTTTGGTTTGTTGAAAGGCAACCCTCTGTTGGACTGGCAGGCCTGAGCCCACCATAGGAATTCCTTTTGAAGGCATGGAATTATTGGTATCATGGTTTCTAGACTGTGACTGTGTTGAGACCATACATTCCTAAGGTACCATTGTAATTTCCTCATATGCAACCTGGCATGTGGGATTAAAATTATGCAGGATGCCATGTAACCCAGGGCCTGCAGGACTTTCCTTGCAGTAAGCTGAGTTTGTCTTGTCAGAACCATAAAGTAATCTGGAAGTTGTTTTTGTTTTTCTTCTGTGAGAAAAGCCATCTGGGTGATTGTGTCCAGATCCGCACCCAAAAAGGTTATCCTTTGGGATGGTACTAGTCTTGACTTTTGGATGATGACTGTGTATCCCAAGGTCTGTAGCAGGTGTATAGCAAAGGCCAAGTCCTTTAACAATTTTTGCTTGTTGTCCGCTTGTATTAGGCAGTCGTCCAGGTATGGATAAATTTGAATTCCCTGAAGTCTGCAGTGTGCAATTACTGATGCCAGGCATTTCGTGAATACTCTGGGCACAGTAGATAAGCCAAAGGGCAATGCTGAGAATTGATAATGCTCTGATCCTGCAAGAAATCTGAGGTGCCTTCTGCAATCTGGTCGGATAGGGACGTGCAGGTATGCCTCCTTGAGATCTAGAGTCACCAGCCAAGACTCCTTGCCCAACATGGGAAGAAGTTGCTGTAGGGTCAGCATTTTGAATTTTGGCACAATGAGATAAGTGTTCAGTGCGGACAGATCGAGTATAGGCCTCCATTGGTTTTCTTTTCTTGGCACAAGAAATAGTCTGAAGTAAAATCCTTGGCCATGTTCTGTAGATGGTACCCTTTCTATAGCTTTCATCTGAAGTAACTTGTTGATTTGTCTTAAAGCCTCTGCCTTCTGGTTTGGTGAAAGGTTTGGCATTCCGCTTCTTTTTGGCAAAGTATGGAAGTGAAACCTGTATCCTTTGTATATTATTTGCAATGTCCATGTATCCTTTGTAATGCAATGCCAGTTTTTTGAGAATAAAGCCAGCTTTCCGCCCAAGGGTGCTTCCAGTTGATCCCTGGTAGGCGGAATCAGAGTCAAGTCATTGTGTCTGTCCTGTAGTAGTGGTAGTAGTTGTAGCTGCTGCACTACTCCTCTGGTTGGCAGGCTGCCACTGACGGCCTCTGTAGGGGCCCTTGGATTTTGACCTCTGCCTCTAGGGCACCTGTTTCTGCCTCTCTGTGCTCTGGAGGAATCTGGAAAGGACCAATTCTTTGTAGGCCAGTTCCTACTGAACCTCGGTGGTTGATCTTGCAGGAAATCTTTAACTGTTTGCACAGATTTTGCTTTTTCTTCAACCTTCTTTAGAATCTCCTGTGCAGGGGAGCCAAATAAATGCTGTTTCTCCATTGGAGCATCGAGGAGTTTAGCCTTGACCTGGTCTGGCAAAGATTGCTCCTTCAGCCAGGCATGCCTAAGAATTACTGCCCCAGTCATAGCTGATCTAAATGAAGCCTCCAGTGCATCATAGCCACATTTTAAGAAATTATTACTGACCTGTTGTGAGTTGTGTACCAAATCCTGAAGGGATTTACGGTCTAAGGGTTCAGGTGAAGAAAGTTTCTTATTTAGCTGATCTAACAAAAATTCTTGGTACTGTATCATATGGAATTGACAGTTTAATGCCCTGGCAGAAAGAGTAGCAGATGTATAAACCTTTTTTCCCCATCTCTCTAATGCCCTAGACTCTCTTTCAGAGAGTAGGGGATTTTTGGCAGTAGCGGCTGCAACCCCTTTAGGGCCCTGAGAAATAGTTTCTGGGTCTGCAGCATGGGCTTTATAAAAGTGGATGTGAGAATCTTGGACCCTGTAATATCTGTCAGGTTTGGCGGGGGCCGGTGGAAGAGAATCAGGTGCAGTACTGGCATCATTGTACACATCATCAATTACAGTTAGAACCGGAGGTATAGCTAAGGGCCTATGCTGGGGCAAATGCAAAAAGGTCCTTAATCTTTTTCTAGAATTAGAGAAATCCTGACCCTGCCATTGAAAGTGTTCTCTCATGGAGTGTAAAGTCTCCCCAAAGGAAAATTCTTCAGGGGGGGAGGCTGAAGGGATAGATTCTTCTGCATCTGAATCCTCATAAGGAGAGTAGACCCCTTCCTGGTGGTCTGACAAATCAGATCCATCCGTGGAGTAATCTGAGGAGTGAGGTTCAGAGGGATCAGCCCTGGGCCTTTTGTCTGGAGGAGGCTGGGAGGCCCTGTCTGGGTGAGGTTGGGAACCCCTAATTAAGGAGATAAGGTCCTCAGCAAGACTGAGGATCTGAGAACTAGAGGAAGGCCTCTGGGATGGAGATTTGGCAGGCAAAGCTTTTGAAAGTTTGGCAGCTTTAGCCCTGGAGAAGGCCTTAATAGACATAGAAGCTGGGGGCCTAGCTGCCCCACGTGCAGGAGTAGAAATGCCCAGAGGTATGGTGTCGGACAAATCCTGAACACTAGCTTCGGTAGGGAGTTCTGAAGCCGACTCAGCCGGGGCCTCTCTGGCCTCGGTGGTCGGAGGTATGGTTTCGGTAGTAGGAATAGCCGTGGACTCGGTTTCAGCCGAAACCGAGACACTCGCGGTAGGCCTAGCCGTGGTTTCAGCCGAAACCGCGGGCCACGAGTGTCGGTCCTTTTCCTTGCGTTTTTTGACCATATGCGTAGTCGGAGTCTCCGGCATTTTATAAGCAAAATCGATTCCAAAAAACTCCTCTGCAAACTCCGACCGACGTCTAAGAGTCCGTCGGTTGAAGGAGGCACAGGCTAAACAAGCTGATACGTCGTGGTCTGGGCCTAAGCAAGGAAGGCAGTAAGAATGGAAATCCTTATGAGGTATTTGTTTCCCACAAGTTAAACAATTATTTACTTTGTCTGACATCAGCTGAGGCAAGAAAGAGTCCCCAACGGGGTACTTAGCTTTTTTCGAAGTCTTCGGTAGCTGAAATCTCTGGATCTGACCGACCGGCACTTGCAAACAGCTTCTGCTTCGGGCACCGCACGGCAAGAAAGACTGAGGAAAATGGCGTCGGCTGATGCCTTTATACCCCAGAAGCTCTGACATCGGGGAAAGTGCGACATCAGCCGAGGCCAGACCCAGACTTTGGAATCCGGCCGACCGAAGGGTTGCCTGAGGCAGGACAACCCATATGTTATGACTGCAGATGCATCCTTGAAGGACATCCTTAGCTTCCTTAGACATGACTGAACTAAAAAAAGGGAAGACTAAGTAAATAGATCTAGACAAAAAACAGTACTACACTACACAAAACACACCAGTACTATCTAAAACTGTAAAGGAAATCTAAGATATAACATAATTTTATATATATATATATATATATATATATATATATATATATATATATATATATATATATTTTATTTATTTTTTTTTACAATAAGGGGAAAAATAGAAGTAGGAAAGCCTCCAAGTTAAATGGCTAACCTAAGGATAGGGCAGGGGTGGAGAACTCTCTAACTTAAATGAGTTTTATCAAAAAAAGGTAGAGACTATAGAAATTATAACTACAACACTTATAACTAACTCTAAAAAAGAAAGGATACTAGAATTTTAAATTCTAAATTTACACAAAAAGTCAAATATACGAGCCTGAGCCAGAAAAATGACACCCTCACAGCTGAAGCGGCAAATGAGATCTGGGTAGCTATCGCTAGGCATTATGGGATAAAGGGTAGCCTCGAGCCAGTAAACAGCTCTCGAGCTATTGAAGATGGCCAAGTCAGAGCCGGGGATCGGCTCCAATCCCAAACAGCAAGAATGAAGGCGAGACAGACAACGTAATATCAATAATTATACAGAATATTATATCCATAAAGTAGCAGAAAGTATTATAAGAATTAAGCCAACACAGGAATGGAGAAAGGAGATTATGCTGGTAGGGATGACAACAATTAGGGATACAGACAATAGGCAAGAGGGGGCTGAAATTTAATGGAGTAAACTGGCAAAGGAACCAAGGTATTGGGAGCAAATAACTAGAGAGGGAAAGGTCATAGAATGGGAAGAGGCCAAGAAGGCATTTGGAATGCAGGTTACAGCTTGCCTTCCCTATCAATGATTAATACCAGAGTATAGGCAAAAAGAAAGAAATAGGGGTGTCTTAAATGAAAGACCAGCACTGGTAAAATTTTTAATAGAATCTAGAACAGAATCTGTCATTAGAAAGGGGATAATTAGTACAGCATATAAAATATTGCATAATAACTATAAGAATCAATCAGAGGAGGTTAGAAATGATTGGAAAGAGAGATTGGATATGCAATTCACAAAGCAACAATGGGAGGATATATGTATGTCTCCCAAAAATGAAACAAAATCTAGAATATTTAGGATTTTTGCTTGGAAATGTTTGCATAATATTTTTATTCCCCAAGTAGACTCCAGAGAAGTTTTCCTCAGGTAGACAGCAAATCTTGGAGGTGTGGCTGGAAAGAAAGAGATACTTAGGAATATATTTTCTGGGAGTGTGGTGGGTTGGCAAACTTTTAGGATTCCATGCGGGGTGCACTGTCAGAGATGCTAGGTGGGTGGAGTGGTGTGACGAGGGAAATTATTTTTCTGAGCTATGCTACAGAACTGGAATTGCCTAGACATGGTAAGGCCTTGCACTGTCTAATTAGGATGGCTGCCAAAAAAAGCAATTACTAGAAAATGGAAATCAAAATCTAAACCAACTATATCAGAACTAGTAAATATAGTAACATAGATAAAACAACTGGAATTTAGATCTTTAGCAAACAGTAAGAGCAAAGTACATAGCTAAAAACTGGGAATTATGGGAACAATACATACAGGGGAGGGATGAGGTTTAAAAGAAGGCAGGACTCAAATGAGCTATGTAACGTCTGACTGAAAATGACTGGGTAGATTATAGGTGATGCATATTGTTTATGACTGGGAGTGTCTCATTATGGTTTGTGATGTAAAATGCTTGCAACTAAGACTGTGTTGCTGCGGTTTGTTTTCATTTATATAAATGTATGATTGTTTATGTTGTAAATGATGTTTTAATAAAGATGTTTCTTGTTTTAAAAAGGGCAGGAATTTAATAACATGCAATGTTGCTTAGGTTATGATATATAGCAATATATGAAAAAATATAATGTTTGTTAATTTGTTAATATAGTTTGATTACTTTTGTATAAATGTAAATTTGCCTATGTCACAAGTTGATAATTCAATAAAGGTGTTTAAAAAACACTGAAAAGCCAACCAGTTACTCAGGAACAAGAATGTGGCTGTCACTTACCCTGGGTCTGGTCCCTTTGTCTCTGATAGACAGAGGCAGACAGTAATGCCCAAACTAACATATCCCTACCCACATAACCTCCAGAAACTTCCTGACATACTCAACACCTATAACCACAAACTGGAACCACAGCAGTAGTTGAATCCAATTTATTCACAATCCAAAATGCAATAAAAACACTTTGCCAATAAAAACTCCAAGTTAAGGGCTTTCTTCCCATATAACATGGGACTTCATCAGAACAAAGCTAACTTACATACCCAGCCATTATATATGCAGCCTACTCCACCCAATATTACATTCCATAACCCATCAATTAACCATTTAAAGTGAAAGGACCATATCCTGAACATTAGTCTTCCTCAACAGAATCCAACATGCAAATACTTATTAAAATATATAGAATACAATAAAACATAACATTTGACCCTAATTATTTTCTTAAACTTAATTAAATAATTATGTTATTCTTATCCCATAATATTTCTTAATTTTACAACACTGGAAATGCTTACATTTTCATTTATACCTGGGTATTGTGTTGCATCCAACTGCAACTGCCATTTTAACTCACAAATATCCAGGTGAATATCCAGCATTTTCCTTGCGCATCTTTAACCGATTGTTGTAAAACAAGAAATTTACAACTATGACTAGGGAATTCTTTCTTACGTCTATGTGCATTAAGTCATTTTACTTTTTCTCATATCCATAAGATGCTCATACATCCTAACCCTTAAGCGTCTACTAGTTTTCCCTATATAAAATGTTGTACATCCCTAACACTTGGCCATATAGACCACATTGGTACTATTACAATTAAAATGACCTTTTACATATATTCTTTTACCATTCAAAAAATTATACACTTCTCCTGTCTCCAAAACATAGGGGTACATACCACATTTACAGTTACATAACTTTCTGTTTACATACCCACTGTCATGGGAGCCTTCCAGTATGTTTTTAAAAGATCTATCCTTCCTATACACTATTAAAGGTACTTTATCAACTTGTTGACCCACCAACTGATCAAACTGTAAAATTTCCCAGTTATTTTTTATAGCCTCAACCATGTGGTCAGATCCAAATTGTATGTTGTGATCAAACGTACCCCTTTCTCTCATTAACCTTTCCTTTATACATATTGCCATACATCCATTTTCTGTTCCCACCAATAATGGTTGGTACACACCCTCCTGTCACTTTGTCACAATCCCATCTCTAATATTGTTTAGAAGCAATTCCGGGTAATCCCTCTTGCAAACATTCCCATAATAAATCTCACTTCCATCAAAAAGTCACTATCCCTTGTGACCATCCTGGCTGCCCGTACCATTTGTCCTTTCACAATGGACTTTTTTTTGATAGTATGGGTGCCAACTTCCAAATTCTAGGTAGGAGTTTGAAAACGTTGGTTTCCTATAAATCAGGGATACCAAATGTTTAGTTTCATCACTTATTCTCAAATCCACATCCAAATATGATATGTTGGTTTTACTAAAAGAATATGTGAACTTTAAAAAGGCCCCTGTCATATTTATATAATCTAAGAATTGTTTCAACTGGGCTTCTGCCCCATTCCACATTAAAAAAACATCATCCAAAAACCTGGTATAATACTCAATGTATTGCCAAAATTCACTTGCCATCACATATTCCTACTCCCAATATGGCATGACATACTTGGCAAAAATGGGGGCACATGTGGCCCCCACTGCCACACCAGTAACCTGTCTGTAGTATTGGCCCACAAAATACACAAAATTATTTTTTAAAACTACTTCTGTTAAAGTAATATATTTGTTAACTTGATCTTGAACATAAATTCCAGTTTTAAGTAGTTGAACCTCTAACCAGTTAAGACCTTGCTCATGGGGTATCACAGATAACAAATTACATACATCAATAGTGACTAATAAGTTATGTACTCACCATAACGTTCCATGTGAGTTGTACATCTTGCCTTCATTCCTTACTGATGCATTTGGAGCAGATCCATCGGCTCTGGTACAGCCGTATGCAAAGCTCGTGGTCTTCCAGTAGCTCGAGGCCAAGCCCCTATCCCATGATGCACTGTGAATTACCTCAGATCATGTTTGCTGCATGTACTATAACCACATAAGAGAGCTATCCTCCTATGGAGAGGAAGAAGAATTGAGCAACCAGGATGAGACCAACCTCTAGGTCAACTATCAGCCAGGAGGGGGAAGGAGGGAGGGATGTAAGAATGAAGGCGAGATGAACAACTCACATGGAACATTATGGTGAGTACATAACTTCTTAATGTGAAGTTGCTCAATCTCGCCGTTCATTCTTTACTGATGGGTAGCGTCCCTAGCACCATCAATGTTGGGTGGCTCATGGGAATACATTCTTCAGAACCACAGACCCAAAGGAAGCCCTATCCCTGGAGGCCTTATCAACTTTGTAATGAGTGATAAAGGTATGAGGTTTAGACCAAGTGGCTGCTGCACAAATGTTATCAAGGGGCAATTTGGCTTGGAATGCAGAGGATGTAGAAACTGCTCTGGTTGAGTGAGCTTTAATCTTGTCTTGCAAAGGGATATTAGCAGCTGAGTAAACAAAGGTGATACAGTCAGATAACCATTTAGACAGAGTTGTTTTAGTCCCTGGTCTACCTTTTCTAGCTTCAGAGAATGAAACGAATAGTTGGTCTGATTTCCTAAAATCTTTTGTTTTATCCAAATAAAACCTGAGCTGCCTGTGAACTTCAAGTTTTTGCAGCATATACTCATACTTATTGGAATGATTAGGGAAGAAAACTGGTAACTACATGACTTGGTTGATGTTAGTTTCTGAACAAACTTTGGGCAAGAAAGAGGGGTTTGTCCCAAGAGATAACTCTGTCCACATGAAAAATAAAATAAGGAGGGCTGCTAGATAAAGCTTGAAGTTCTGACACTCTGTGGGCAGAAGTAATAGCTACCAGAAAAATGATTTTCCTCTACAAATAATTGAGGTCACAAGATGACGCTGGTTCAAATGGGGGAAGGATTAAATGAGACAGCATAAAATTTAGATTCCATGGAGAATAGGGAGTTTTCACTGGAGGTCTCATATGAAATGTTCCCTTAAGAAAGGCCTTAGATAACTTGTGGGACATGATATTTAGCCCATCAGTCCCGAGATGAAAGCTGGATATAGCAGCCAACTGAACTTGAACTGTTGCGGCTGCCGCTCCTTTATTAAAAATCATAGTCAAGAATTCTAGTATGGATGTCAAGGGGGCTTGGTAAGGATCAATGTTCTGCTTAGAAGCCCATATGGAAAATCTCTTCCACTTACTAAGATATAATCTTCTAGTGGACGGCTTATGACAAGACAAAAGGATCTGTTTTGTCTCACTGGAGAAGTTATGAAGCCTGGCTATGAGGGGAACTGGAGCAGCCAAGCTGTCAGCTTCAGTGACTGCAGAGAAGGATGGAGCTCCCCCGACGTATGTGTCAGAAGGTCTGGAACTGGGTCCAGAATCCAGGGATCCTCCAAGAGAAGATGTTGAAGGAATGAGAACCAAATCTGCCGAGGTCAATGAGGGGCTATAAGAATGATGGTCCTTCCCAGGGATTTTGCTTTCTGTAGAACTCTGGGTATCAATGGGATTCGTGGAAAAGCATAGAGGAGACCTGAGGGCCAATTGTGTATGAGTGCGTCTCTCGGGACTTCTCCTGGAGGAGGAATCGGGGCAATGTAGCTTCTGCATTTTGTGTTGATGTGGCTGGCAAAAAAGTTGCAGCAAGGCCGACCCCATTTGTGGAAAATCCTGTCCGCAATCTCTTTCTTGAGGGACCACTCATGCGGCAACAAGATTGCCCTGCTCAGTTTGTCTGCTATCATGTTGGATTTCCCCGGAATGTGCATTGCCAACAGAAAGCACTGGGAGGAAACAGTCCACTGCCAAACTCTGAGGGCTTCTCGGCAAAGGGGGTAAGACTTCGTTCCCCCCTGCTTGTTCAAGTACCAGACATATTGTCTGTCTAAATTGCAATTGTTCCTGGGGGTAGAGAGTCCTGGAAGTACTGCAACACCAAAAGTACTGCTCTCATCTACAGAACATTGATATAGAAATGTGGCTCCTGATCTGTCCATGCCATTGGGCAGTCTTTCAAAAATGCCCCCCCCCACCCTATCAAGGAAGCATTCATGGGCACAGTGGCTACTGGAGGGGGTAAAACAAAGTGGCGTTCTATGGTGACATGAAGAGACGTCAACCACCACTGGAGATCCTTCTTCAAGAGCCCGTAATCAAAATCTTATGATCCATTGGAAGTTCCTAGTAAGACCAGTGAACAACAGCCACTGGAGAATCCGCATGTGCATTCTTGCTAATGGTATGACTAGGATTGCTGCAGCCATCAAACCCAATACTTTCAGAACTTCGGAAGCTGGTGCTCTGCCTTTCGATACCAATGTGCTGACATGTTGATGAAGAAGGAAGATTCTTTCGATTGGTATTCTTAGAGTGGTGGTTGAAGTGTCTAGCTCTGCCCCGATAAAGATGATATGCTGCGATGGTGACAAGGCAGACTTTTCTGAGTTGACTGAAATGCCTAAATGACTGCAGAGTGTATTCCCTTGCCTGAGTCAGTTGATGCCTGGTGGTGGCTGTAAGAAGCCAATCGTCTAGGTACGGAAACACCTGGAATCCTAGACACCTCAGGTGAGCTGTGACCACTTCCATGCATTTGGTGAACACTCTGTGGCCTGTAGTGAGACCAAAGGGCAGGGCTCGAAATTGATAATGATTGGCTCCCAGACAGAAACGCAGGTGATCTCGGATGGCCTGGCCATTTTTATGTGGTAGTATGCATCCTTGAGATCTGTCGAGCACATCCAATTGTCTTTCCCTAAGAAGGAAAGTATAGATTGGAGTGTGACCATCCAAGACTTCTCTTTCTTCACATATTGGTCGAGTCTGCTGAGGTCCAAAATGGGTCTCCAGTCCCATTTTCTTTGGAACCAAAAAGAACCTTGAGTAAGTTCCAGATCCTGTTTGGTCTGCTGGGACTGGCTGGATGACTCTTTTTTTTTTTTTTCTAGCAACCTGCGGACCTCTATGGTTGCTTGTTCCCTGTAACTGGGTGGCACGTTCAGGATTCTCCTTATGGATGGGGGGGGGTGGCGAATGGTATGAAGTACTCTCTGGAAATGATACTTTGTACCCAGCTGCCTTTTGTAATTTCTTGTCAGGCATCTGGACACAATGATAAGCAACCCCGACTGCCTCCAGAGCAGGAGAGTTGGGCCTCCTCTTTCAGGAGCGCTAGTAGGACTGACCAGAAAAGTGATCTTTGCCACCCTGATGTTGCGGACCCCCTCTGCCATGAAGGCGGCGTCTTCCACTATTACCCCCTCCTCTGCCCCTAGAGGGGGGTTCACCACATGTGTCCTGAAAGGCTCCTTGGGCTTTCCGGAACCACATTTTTCCTCCCCTTTGGCCTTTGGGATAAGGCCGAGTAGGGGTGGAAAAACAGACTCCGACAGCACAGTCTTTCCCTCCTGTTCACACCTGGTCAAAGTTTCCTTCACTTTTGGCCCAAAAAGGGATGAGCCATCAAAAGGGGTGTTTACGAATGAAGACTTAAAGGGCTCCATGAAGGAACACAAGTGCATCCAGGAATGTCTTCTGAGAGCAATCCCTGTACCCGCTGCCCTACTCATTCCATCAGCTGCATATGATATGAGACACATGGATGAGTTGACAACAGAATTTAGGGTAGAAAGCTGGGCAGCAACTTTGTCAAAGCCCCTGTAGCTACAGCATCCTGAACAGCATCTCCCAACTACTTAAGGAGATCTCTTTGCAACCTAGTGAAATGGGTTAAATAGTTCAGTGAACAGAGAGTAAAAGTCACTGAACTAAACATGCATTTCCCATATCTATCCATGATCCTAGACTCTCTATTAGGAGGATGAATAGACAAGGAAGTCTCAAACATTTCCTTTTTGGTGGCCGCCACCACCACCATGGCAGCAACAGAGACTCCTTTGGACAAGAAGGTTTTATCTGATGGAGCTGATATAAATTTATTAGGCCTCCTAGGAACAGGCTCCATGGACTCCAGTGACTCCCATGCCTTCAGAGAGACCAAGTGCATGTGCTCATTGAATGGCAGAGACACCCAAGTGGTGGAGGGTTGAGACCCGAAAGCCTTCAGGAAAACTGACTCATCCTCAGTAGGGCTTTTGGACTGCCAATAACCCCTCTGCCTAAGAATCTCGAGTATCTCAGTAAAGGAGATATCCTCAGATGGGGATCGCGGGGACCCTTCTGACTCATCCAAGTCAGTGTAAGATGTTGAAGACTCCTGTGGGGGGTCCAAGTGCCTTCTCCTGTACATCCTCTTTCTAGGAACCTCCTCAGTGGGAACCTCTGGGGAGGTCTTGGAAGAGCAGGGGGGGGCACCCTGTGGGGCTACCTGAGGCTCTGGGTCTCTACGTCTAGCCTGGACGATGGAAGCAGAAGCAGACACAGGCACGTTTGGGGATGAGAAAGCAAGGCCTGAAGTCAAGGATGTCTTGGGGGACAAGGCTCTCCTCATGGCCTTGAAGGCACCATGGCTCTGTTGTGAAGGAGTCAACAGACCCGAAGGAACCACCAACCCCTCCCGCACTGAGGCCGTGGGCTCCAAGCCGGAGGTAGGAGCTGAGCTCATCCGAGCCGAAGCCCTGAGAGGAAGAGTCGGCACCAACAAGTCAGTCTGACTATCCTTCCCAGATCCGACTGGAGAGTGTCGGCTCCTAGAGTCCTCGGTCAGCGCAGAGGACATCAGAGTGGATGGAACTGAGGACACTGGAGCAGGTCTCGGCTCCACGATCAACAGGTCTGCTTCCTCTGGCTCTGAAGGTCCGGTATGGCTCGAAGGAGGAGTAGTCAAGTCAGATGTAGTGGTCTTCGGCTCCAAAGCCACTTGGGTCAGAGCCTACAACAATTTAGCAAGGCCTGGTGCCTGTAAAAGCTTCTGCACCAATCGATCCATATCCAAATCTGACAGGCTGACAGAAGACCTAGACGAATGCACCAATGGTGCCAACTGAAGCAATGGAGATAGAGGTCTTTCAGATACTGGCTCCAAGGCTGTGGGCAGGCTCCGAAAAGAAAAGAAAGTCAGCTCCAAGGTCTGTGGAGCTGATGTCGCAGGATCTTCCAACTTTTTAGATTTTTTCGACTGCTTAGAGTCCTTAGATTCCCCAGAAGATCTAGAGGACTTGGAAGACTTAAAGCAGTAAACACAAGTTACACGTCCATCCGTGACCATCACTTTTTGACCGCAGTCTGGACACTTCTTAAACCCAGACTTTGGGTGTTTATCTTTGTCATCCACCATTATGCTACACAAAAAACACAGCAGATAATCAGTAATAGGTTCATAGGTTCATACTAGGGCATTTATAAGCCAAGCCAGAGTGTGTTTGGCTTTCGACACCCATTTTAAATTAATTTTGCTATGCCCTTTTTCGAGGTTAGTATACTGTGCCTCTGTCTAACAGTGACACAGAAGTGATACCCGGGGTAAACCTACGATCTCCCATCCACTCATCAAGATTCCTCTTGAAGAGAGTCAGAGGGACCCTGCCTAACCTGGACTGGAATTTTATTCCAGAGTGAAGGGAGCCTCTGGGTTATGAATCTGTCCCTCCAGCATGTCCTATTTATTTCAGTGCTGAGGTTCAAGTCTCTCGAGCATACAGCTCGATGGGATTTGGATTTTCTGAGGTGCAGCATGTCCATTAATTCCGGGTTGGACATGGCTTTATATGTCAGGCACAGATCGCCTCTGAGCAGGCGGTATGCCACTGAGTAGAGCTGGAGTTTCTTTAACCAGGTAGCATATGGCATCTGTTTGAGCCCTTTGATCCTCTTGGTGAGGTACTTTTGGGGTCTTTCCAGTTGCTGCAGGTGTCTGGTAAGGTACATCCCAAAAGGGGCATTGTACTCAATTATGGGCCTGATGAGGGATGAGTAAAGAGGCACGATGACCTCCCCTGATCTAGATGTGAATCCCTTCATGATTAGGTGGGCTATATAAAATGTTTTTCTAACCACTTTGGCCACGTGGTTGTCAAATGAGAGATTGCTATCAACTTGGGTCCCCAGGTCCCTAATTACTTCTTCTGTACTTAATGGATTACCACCTATGTGGTAATTTGTGGGCACTTTGTTTTTGCCAAAGGGGATGACTATACAATATTTGGCATTTAGCTTGAGGCCATGGCTCTGGCACCAGTTGTCTGTTTCTATGAGGCCCTTTTGGAGGAGGCTTGTTTTGGCTGGAGAGTCGATTATGGCACCCAGTTTGCAGTCATCTGCAAACTTGGTCAGCCACAGTCCTTCCGAGTTGGCCTGTACCTCCAAGAAATATATACAGAACAAGAGAGGTCCCAGGACTGAGCCTTGTGGGATGCCACTTGTAACTGGTTTGGAGTATGACATGGCTCCAGCAATTCTAACCATGTGGGTTCTGTCCTTGAGCCAGTTTGCAACCCATCTAGTGACATAGGGGTTTATATTTAAGCTGGTGAGCTTATCTATAATACCCGAGTGGGGTATTGTATCGAAGGCTTTTGCGAGGTCCAGGTAGGCTGTGTGGACCACCTTCCCCTTGTCAATGGCCTTGGTGACTGTTTCAAAGAAATCGACCAGGTTTAAGAGGCAGGATCTGCCCTTAACAAAGCCGAACTGGGTAGGATCCAGTGTCTGTAGGTCCCCAATATCTTTATTTATGAGGTCCATGATGATCCTTTCCATAGCTTTGCAGACCAAGCTAGTCAGGCTTATGGGGCGATAGTTTCCAGGATCTGTTGAGGCACCGCCTTTGGCTGAAATTAAACAGTAGTTTTATGTTTGGGTTTAGCTCTTCTTGGAGTTCATGTAGGACGCAGCCCGGGACACCATCTGGTCCCATTGATGCTGTGTTTTTTGCTTTGGAGAGGGCAGCTCTTACCTGAGCATCTGAGATGTCAGGGGGCAGCACTCTGCTGGGATAGATATTTGCCCTTTTGGTGGGGAGGGGGGGAGAAGTTTGCGCTGAACCTGTCAGCTAGGATGTTGGCAATGTCTGTGGGTTTGGTGTACTTTGTCATTTTGGACTAATTCTGAGCATATCTGGGAATTCCCACCCAGGTTCCTAACATAGCTAAAGAAAGCCTTGTGATTATCCTTAGTGTCCTGTGCAATTTTTCTCTTGAAGCTGGCCTTAGACAATTTTATGAGTGCCCGTAGTTTTTTGCTAATACTGATCAGAGATGCCTTCCCTTTTTGGGATTTTGCTCTATCATGTAGTAGCTTCCTCCTTCTTTTGTATAGTTTGTTTATGGCTGGGGTCCACCAGACAGGACGTCTGCCTTTGGAGGATTGGGTCTTGGTTTTATTTGGGATTGCATGATCCATGCATTCTTGAAGGTGTTCATAGAATGCATTTATAAAGGATTCTGCGGTCTGGGCCATATTTTCCACAGGCCCGGGGGCTTTGAAGGATTCCACCTCTGTTTTGAGGAGTGTGAAATTTGCTTTAGAGAAGTTTTTCACTGTGGTTTTCTGGGCAGGGGGTAGGGTCGGGATGTGAATATCCAGTGAGATTAGTTTATGGTCTGATCTTACCAGTGAGGGATACACTTCTGGTCTGGACCATAGAGTTCCCATGTTGGTGATGATCAGGTCCAGTATGTTTTCCCCTCTTGTGGGAGTGGTAACAAGTTGTTCCATAGCATTTGAGTTTATAAATTCTAGGAACCTTTGGGCTAGGGTGTTGGAGCTAGAGTAATGCTCCCAGTCTATGTTTGGGTAGTTGAAGTTGCCCAATATAATGGTGTTTGGAGAGACCTTCATATTTTCCAGTGTTCTCAGGAAGGCCAAGTGGGGTTCCTGGGTTTGGGAGAGTGGTCTGTAGCAGGCTATAAACTGGAAGGCAGTTTTACCCACTATTAGTTGCACATGGATAGTCTCTGATGCTTCGTGCTGTGCCACCAACCTGGAGGTGTGGGTATCTTTGATGAATATTGATACTCCCCCTCCTTTTGTGGTTCGGTCCAAGTTTTGGGGCTGAAAAGCATGGTATGAGGTATAACCTGGTAGTGCTGGGGTGCTCTCGGGAGCCTTGAACCAGGTTTCTGTTACTGCACAGATATCGATGTTCTCCATGTTAAGGAGAGTTTCGAGTGCGTGCATCTTGAGGTTTACACTTCTGGCGTTGAGTAGCATTACTCTTAGTTTCTTATACCTTGTGATACCTATGGAGGTGGGTTTGTCTTTTGAGCCTTGCCTAAAAAAGGCACTATGGGGGTAGCACGAGCCTTTGCCAATATCCGAAAGCCCAGGGGTAACAGGTGCAAGCCGTCCCTAGTGAAGCATTGTGGCTTGTCGAGCATGTCATCCCAGGCTGACAGGCATTGGATCCCCTTTGAATGACATCAGTACTTAAGCCAATTGTTGAAATTGATCATCTTGTCTTCATATTGTGGCATCATTCTTGGTGAGGGTAAGATGCTACTCAAGGTCAGGGTCATACCGGCCTGGGCTACATGCTCAGAGAGCTCCTCTGTCTCTTTTCATGTAGTCCAGGGAGGTACGTCTCAGGTCGTTCACACCAGCATGGACAATGACTGAGTCATATTTGTACTTGCCTTGGAGTGACCTGAGTGCTTGTGTTATGTGGCGGATCCTAGCGCCCGACAGGCAGCTCACCTTGACCTTCTCCTTGTTCAGCCTGGTGAGCGGGACGTCAGTGTGCCTGATGATAGAGTCATCTATTACAAGTGTATCAGGTGTGTTGTTTAGCCTTAAGGGCTGTGACTGTTCAGCACACTGGCTTTGTGAGCTATGTGTTGCACGTGTTTTCTTTTGGGGTAGCGGTTGCTTGGGTGTCTGCTTTGGAGGTCTCTGCTGCTTAGGCAGATTTTTATTTAGAGCCTCCGAGTATGTTTTTGTGTGTTTATGTGATTGATTTGCTGTTGTGGTAGGTCTATGTGAGACTGGAATTGTAGTGAGTGTGGTTTCCTTCTCCTCCTGACTGGTTATGCCAGTATTGAGTTGAGAGAGCTTAGCCTCCAGTTTGGCTATATGGTTGCATCTCTCACATGTGTTGGAATTTGTTGGGAGGAGGAGAGGGTTGTCTGTGTACATGAGGCAGTTGTAACATTGCCTCAAGATTCCCAGATTCACCAGCTGGACCAGAGAGGAGATTGACAACTGACCTTTGGACATGCTAGAATAGTATTGGGAATTCCTTTATAATTGAAAAAAAGGGCCAATGGGGAACAAGGTACTCAAGGGGAGTTGTGAGGGTGTAGTGCTGACTTATATAATTGCTTTAGTGAGCAAGTGCCAGGTAACCTAAATGCAATGTGTTACAGGTAACTTAAATGCAAAAACGACAAACAGTAACTTTCTTTCAAGTGAAACAAGGAAATAAGTACAGTAAGCAATGCAGATATCACTAGGGATCCACAGAAGCGCTGAAAAGCCGCGTTTTAGGTGGAATTAGCATTTCAGGGAAATAACAAGCAAACAAACAACAAGCATACAAACAAAGTTAGATTCAGCAGGCCTGGATCTAGTCTATGCTACAGCAAACAAGGTGTACCAATTTCAGTAAGAAACAGTTCAAATATGCAGGCACTATAAGCCTTATAATTATACTATAATTATAAATAATACTATAATTATAAATAATACCCTAGGCTCTACAACACACACACACAAGGAGCCTGAGAAAAATGTAACACAAATATATTAAGCTACTCAGCAATACCCTAGGCTCTAACAACACACCTACACAAAGGAGACTAAGAAAAAAAATCACACCAACAATTAGAAAGCTACTAGGCTCTGAACTACACACACAGAAAAAACGAGCCTGCTAATAATTTCTAAGTTTAACTACTAAACAAGGCCAAAATACAAAAGGCCAACAATAAGAAAGGCAATATATATATATATATTTATATATATATATATATATATATATATATATATATATATATATATATAAATCTGCAGAATGCTAAACTACAGCAGAAGAGAAGAAAACTAGGCCAAAACACACTAGGCCATTATATGGAAAATTATTAATCACACATGGGAAAGGGAAGCTTTTAAGAAGCTATAATACGAGCTACCTAACTAACAAACTATTAAAGATAGTTAAGCAACAATATAAGAGAATTAACTGCAAATATATAAGTTTTGAAAAAGTACTGGCTTGAGCTTGCCCTAGAACCTCTGATCAGATGCTGCGGCAAACTAGATCTGAGGTAATTCACAGTGCATCATGGGATAGGGGCTTGGTCTCGAACTACTGGAAGACCTCGAGCTTTGCATACAGCCGTACTGGAGCCGATGGTTCGGCTCCAAACCCATCAGTAAAGAATGAACGGCGAGATTGAACAACTTCACATCATCACCTTTTCCCCATTTGGATTTTGTTTAGATTTTCTAAAAATTGCCATGAGTCCTTGCATATGTAGGAAAACAATTTCAACCCTCTCTGCAACTGGATCTCCAAATATTTACTGATAAAACATGTTTTAGATTGCTTCCCATCCACCATGGGCCTAAATTTCACATCTTTCAAACCCTTATGTATCTTAGGTATTCCAAAAATATTGGATACCATTGGGTAATCATTTTTCATATATTGATATTCTTCCTCATCTACTTGCCCCTGATACAACATGTCATCAAGTAATAAGTCTACTTTTTTGTTGGCAATATGAATTTCATTGATAGAACTTTCTACATATGACCCATCCATTAGTAATATATTAATTCCATTTGAATAGTCCCCTCCTATCCATGATTACTATACCATTTCCCTTATTGGGCTTCATTATACAAATGCCCTGTCATTAATTAAGTCACGCCAAACAGTTTGCTCTTCTTTGCTCATATTCAAATCAATTGACCGAAGTACCCTTCTATATACCCTTCTAATGTCCTTCTCACACATCATCTCATGCATTCCTATCATATTGTTAACGGGTGGGTTGAAAGTACTTGGCTTTTTTAACTTTGTTTCATTATTACCGTTTATCTCCCCATTCATGTCACCAAACCTTCAAGTTTAGTTTACAAGTGAACATTTTTAAGTTTATTATTGCATCAGCTAAATTACCCCTCCTACCTTGGACAAATGTAAGTCATTTAGCCAATACATTTGCATGATTATAGTCTATGTTCTTACTCGAATAATTGTACACTTTAAAATCTGCTGCTGCATTGGTAATTATATACGGTTCACCAGACTTCTTAGATCTTATCCCTTTCTCTAGTTCACCCAAAATAATATCAAAACATTTCAGTTGGTCTATCAGAATACTCATTTCAACATCTTCATCATTAAAGGCATCATAATTCAAATACAGGCTTACATTTTGCAAATCTTTGCTGTTGTCATAACTAATTTCCATCTCATTAACATTTGATTGATCCAAAACATTAATCTGGCCAACGCCCAATTTTTGCACATCTTCACCATCTATTTCTAACATATCACACAATAATTCATTTTCAAGACATTTTACAGGACTTATTTGTTCACAACAATCAACTACCAAGTCCATTGCAAAGTCCATTTGATTTTCCGTTGACAATTGCGATATTTTACATCCCTCACCAAGTTCTTGTACATCCCTATCCTCTATTTCAAAAATGTCATACAATAATTCATTTTCAATGCATTTTACAGGACTTACTTGTTTACAACAATCAACTACCAAGTCCATTAGGTCCTCCGCTGTTGATTGTGGTAATTGCTGTTATTTGATCTTGGCCCCTGTGCCAAATAGTCTCTCTGGTTGTTTCCCACTTGTTGATTCTGTTGCTCCTTCCCCTGTAGCCTCTCCGACCATCATATGCCATTTTCTAAAGGGTGTTCATGCACAAAACCATGCTGACCCTGATATACTGTCTAATTAGATGTCACTTCCTATCCTTCAATTGGTTACTTGAGTTTCCATTGTCATAGTTACCATGATTACCCGGGGAAAGCAAGTAAACTCTATTTTTGGAATACTTGTAAAAAACGAAAAAACAGTTTACCAATAAAACAAACACTGGAACCAGCAAAGGGAATCCAAAAGTCCTTGCAGATAATGCTGAATACACAAATTGGTGAAAATGAAGAAAGCACCAGGTAACACGACTCCAAGACCAACGTTTATTAAAGCACTTTTCGTTTACCAAGTAGGTAAACTTCTTCAGAATAATTTACACACAACCACAAAGCAGTATTTAAAACAGAAGTTAATCATCAATTAACTCAATGAGTATCAATTAAGGTTCATAAAGGTGGAAATTACCTTCATACATTGTGTATGAGTATGTATTCCTACCAAAGTTGTACATTCCTAATCTTTTTGAATGTACATATCAAATAAACATAAACTTTGTTAAAAAAACTGCATAACATTAGTAAAATAAGTCCATTAAAAATGTAATAACAGTAAAAATGAAAAAATAAAAAAATAAAATGAAATAAAAATCGAACTATAACAAAAATAATAAAAAATAAAAATAATAACTCCATTTATTATTCCTTATCAAGAAGACTAGTAATAATAAAAAATCTAACAGTAAACCTACTGGTAAATATACCGATACCACAATAAAACTGTGAAACATGTCATGGTAATGAAAAATGAACCCTAAACATATAATATCTCTACCTTTTAAGGCTCAAAATACTAAGTATGCATGAAATAGAACATGCTTCATTGAGACCTGGGTAATGGTAAGCCTCCAACCTGATCTGCCAGTGTAGTTCACATTCAAGTAATTTTAGTGAGGCAGGTCCACCCCTATTGTCTGAAATAATCTGATCTATTGCTATGAATTTAAACTGATGGGAAGGGAAATCAACAATGTGTTTTGCAAGAGCATTAGTTAGTTTATGTTTCCTTATAGCATACTGGTGTTCGTAAATACGCTCTCTGAACTTAAGTTCGGTTTTCCCTATATAGAAGGCCGAACAATTTTGGCACTGTGCTAAGTAGACTAGCATCTTAGAATTACAATTATTCCTATGTTTCAATTTGAATTCCTTCTTGTTGATAGAAAACCTACTGGATTCAGTTATATATTTACAGAAATTACAGGCATGGCATTTGAGCATACCCGGGGATCTTGTACAAGGTGGTTTCATCTCGAACCAAGATTTAAGGTTCCTAGCTTTTCTATATGTCACCTTCGGGGTCAAACCTAAATTAGAAGACACCCCCGGGTCTGCTCTAAACAAATGCCAATTCTTTCTGATGATGTGCCACAAAGTATTACTATCCACTGCAAAAGTGGTGATAAATCTAGGTGCGTCTAACTTAGGGACCCTATCCACTGTATCCACAATATCGGAAGTCGTGTTACTTACAGAAGATAAGGGTGTAAATAATTCCACCCTTTCCTTCACTTGTAATAATGGTACATAAAGATTCGATCTCCTTTTAAGAGAAACCTCATTGATTAAATCATCAATTAATTTAATGGGATATCCTCGACTCAAAAACATCCTTCTAAGAGTTGTACATTCTTCACTATACATATCGTCTCTACTAATAATTTGTGCCGCCCTCACAAGTTGTCCCTTTACAACTGCCCGTTTCTGTGTAAACGGATGACAACTTGTGAAATGCAACAAGGTATTGGAGTAGGTAGACTTCCTGTAGATCTTAGATGTATAACTCGAAACAATGGAGTCCTTTTCTAAAAGGATATCAAGGTAGGGTATCTGCTTGTCGCTAAAAGTGGAAGTGAACACCAGAAAGTCAGTCGTGGAATTAAGGTGATTAACAAATTCGGTAGCTTGAACCTCGTCTCCATTGAAGAGGATAAATATATCATCTAAGTAACCTGTATAGAATACTGAATATTCAGTATATAATGGATGATTGAAAACACATTGATGTTCCCACTGCGCCATGACCAAGTTGGCCACACTGGCACCATAGGGTGAACCCATACCAACTCCAATAGTGTGTAAATAATGGTTGTCACCAAACATGAAATTTTTGGATAATGTTAAATCCAAAAGCTCAACTACTAATGAGATATCATAAGTACTTGCACCTCTAGATCTTAGTCTATCCCCTACCCAGTCAATTGCTGTATCATGAGGGATACAGGTGTATAAATCTTTGACATCTATTGTAAGGAAGTTGAAATGTTCCTCGTACTGTATCTCATTAATTTTGGATAAAAATGTCCACGGGTCTTTACAAATTTGCACCTCTAGTGGAATATATTTACGTAATATGTGGTCAACAACTTTGGCACACGCATAAGTTGGTGAACCCCGACTATCAATCAATGGCCGCATAGGGGGGTCAATCAAGTTTTTATGGATTTTGGGTATGCCGAAGAAATGTGGAACCCTGGGGTAGGAAGTTGACATATAATTGTATAAATCCTGGCTTCCAAAAACATCTCCTCAATATAGTCCTTGATGGTCCGGTATGCACCATTGACTTCATTAATAGAACTCAGCGCATAAGCAGGAGTGTCAAGTAGTGAAGCCATACGGTCAAAGTATTGGTCATTGTCAAAAATCACTACCCCCCCCCACCTTTATCCGGCTTACAAATACGTAAATTATTTGAACGAAGAGCATGGATACAGTCGATTTCAGATCTGTTGTTGTTGTGAAGACTACGTGGTTTATTTCTATTTTTAAAACTCCTGATATCCACCTCACATATCTGTTCAAACATCAACAAAAGTGGGTGAAGTGGAGGGTTAAAGGTGCTAGGAACATGGAGTTGGTTAGAGGTCTCAATGTAGGCTCCCCCACCCATCATAAGTTTGAAATTGAGTTTCCTAGTAAAGGTTTTGACATCTATAATGGCCTTAACAAAATCAAAATTATGTTGAGGTACATACGTTTGACCCTTAGCCATTAGGTCAGCCATGTCCGTTGTAATAGGAATGTTAGAATAATTGTAAACTTTAAAATCACCAAAAGTATTCGTGCTTATGACTGGAACCTGTTGCACAGTGTCAACATCCAAGTCATTGATGACTGGAAAAACAAATGTTTGTATGTCCAGAGCTTCTTCTGGATGTTCATTGAAACACTAAACATCAAAAGTCAGAGAGACTAACGATTGGTTCTCCTCTGGTTTGGTTGATTCAACCATTGGCGCTGGGATTTGGGTCTTGCTCCTAAAAAATTCTCCTGTGTGTTGCCATGGTTGTTTACGTTGAAATTGTTTCTATTTTGTATCCTCTCACTTCTACGTAATTCAACTAAAAGCAAATGTTCATTAGCTGAAGGCAAATCTTCCTGAATGTTAACTTCAGAATTGTTGTTAACATTTTCTACAGTATTAAGGTGGGTAATGTTGTTGGAGGTATGAGATCTAATGTTTGACCTCCATGTCTGCCCTGAAGGAGGATTAGGTTAAGCAACCCCTTCCCTGTACGCCTTAGAGTCCCTATCTAGTTTTTTAATCTTCACAGATTTTAATTTAGTTAAATAACTGTCTATACTACTAAACAGTCTAGCATAATCAAACCTATACCTGTCAAAAACAGAATCAGTTTTAATTGTATTATCCAACAAGGTTGCTTCAGCATTAAGTTCATCAACTTGAAATGAATAATGTTTGATCATTACATTTAACAATTCAAAACCATGCCTATCATACATGGAAACCAGTTCTTGGTGAAATGTAGAGTTGCTCACCAACCCAGTTGGGTACTGAAAATGTCTCAGACCTTTTGGCACAATTTTACGAACTAAACATTCGTTAAAATAAGCAATTTCCAGCTGTAACTTTTTCATTTTAAGCATAATGTTGTCCAGAACTTTTAAATTATTAAAAATGTCAGGTTCAGAGGGAATGCGTTGAAGAGGTGCAGTAGATATTTCAGTGTTAAATGATGGATTAACACACACCCAGTTGGCAAAATCAGGATAGTTGACAAAATTGTTACTCACCGAAGACTGCTGCCTACAATTCACTGACACAGGTGAATTAAAAGCATTGCCCTCTCGTTGATGGCTGCTACTAGTCACGGTATTACCATCAAGGTGCTGGCCAAAATTAAATGTAGTGGTACCAATAGGAGGTCGACCAGGATTAGATGTTGTATTTATAGTATTCTTTACTCCAAAAACCAAAGAAGGTGTAGTAAACAAATTTTCATGCCTAGGAAATCCTGAAGCTTGTTGGTTTGACGATAAATCCAAAGCGTTTTGCTGTAAATTCGTGTTAAGTCCAGTAGCCGGATTTCTCCTCTGCCTTACTGTGTTGTCGTCAAACAAACTTGCTGCTTTATCGTCAAACAAACTTGCTGCTATGTGTTGCAGGTTACCTTGGAAGCCAGTAGCCGGAATTCTCCTCTGCCCTTCAGCGTTGTCGTCAACCAAACCTGCTGTAACAGTACTATTAACTGTTAATGCACTTTCTGTACCAACCAAAGCTGGATTACTTAAAATTTCAGTCACAGGCAATAACGTAGTGCCTCTCAATGGAACCTGGACGTCTGAAATGACCTCTCCTCCATTAGTCTGGATGAAATTACCAGACACTAAATTCGGGGAACCAGATGTAATCAAACAGTTAAATACTGGTTTAGTCTTAGGTTGCAAAACTGGTTTAGTGCATTGTGTCTTTTCTAGTAGATCGATTCTAAGAAGCATTGAATCGATTTTACTCAGCAATACATCCAACGATTTAATATTGATATTGTGGGATTCAGGAGACTTTACATAGTCATTATTGTTACCTGGTGAACCCGACCTGAGTAATTCAGGTGTAACATTAGGAAACTCACTGGCTGGTTCACTAACAGAATCAGACGCCATACTTGTAAAAAATGAAAAAACAGTTTACCAATAAAACAAACACTGGAACCAGCAAAGGGAATCCAAAAGTCCTTGCAGATAATGCTGAATACACAAATTGGTGAAAATGAAGAAAGCACCAGGTAACACGACTCCAAGACCAACGTTTATTAAAGCGCTTTTCATTTACCAAGTAGGTAAACTTCTTCAGAATAATTTACACACAACCACAAAGCAGTATTTAAAACTTTTAGTTATGTACTCACCATAACTTCAGATGTTTGGGATCCATCTCGCCTACATTCTGAACTGATGGGGTTTGGAGCCGATCCCTCGGCTCCGACTCGGCACGCTTATGCTATAGAGCGAGGCCTCTAATTGGCTGAGCTATCTTTATCCCAGGATGCACCACCACTAATCCCCCAGATCTTGTTTGTCCGCATTCATGCACACATGCACAACTTGGTTATATAACATTGTTAGATGTTTCAAGATGAAACAACAGGATTCGGACCTTCTGATATCCTCTGATCTCCAAGGAAGGGGGAAGGAGGGTGGGTTATTAGGAATGTAAGCGAGATGGATCCCAAACATCTGAAGTTATGGTGAGTACATAACTAAAAGATGTTATGTGATCCTATCTCGCCTACATTCTGAACTGATGGGACAGCGTCCCTAGCACCTAAATCCTGGGTGGCTCATTGGAAAACACTCCTGAGCACTGTGGAACCAAATGAAGCTCGTCCTCTAGATGCCACATCTAATTTGTAGTGGGAAATGAAGGTGTGCGGGGAAGACCATGTAGCCGCAGCACAAATGTCACTAATAGCAAGCTTAGAATGAAATGCTACCGAAGTAGCCATAGCCCTTGTAGAATGAGCCTTGACAGAGGTGGTGAGCTCTTTGTTAGAATAAATATAAGCTTGAGTAATGCAGTCCCTGATCCATTTGGCAATAGTGACCTTTGTGACAGCGTTGCCCAATTTGTTATCTGCAAAGGATACAAACAACTGATCTGTTTTCCTTGTTTGTTTGGTCCTATCTAAATAAAAACGTAACTCTGTGGACATCTAGTGAGTGGAATATAAACTCCGCTTTGTTAGAGTATTTTGGGAAAAAAACTGGAAGCTCTAACGATTGTTGTAAGCATAAAGTAGAACAAACTTTAGGAACAAAGGAAGGATTTGGTCTGAGGGATACTCTGTCTTTATGAAAAACCAAGTACGGAGGTTTCACTGACAAAGCTTGAAGCTCTGAAACTCTTCTGGCAGAAGTAATCGCCACCAGAAAGGCTGTCTTCCATGATAGAAACTTTAGATCACAGGTAGCTGCCGGTTCAAAGGGGAATGAAGTCAAGGCACGTAACACTATATCGAGATCCCATGGAGGTGCAGGATGAGAAATCGGAGGTCTTAATAGAGCAGCACCTTTCAAGAAGGTCTTACACAATCTGTTGCTCATTAAAGGTGGGTCTATGGATTCGTGAAAATTAGAAATTGCTGCCAATTGTACTTTGATGGTAGAAACTGAAGAGCCTTGATTGAAAAGAGAGGTCAGAAATGTTAGTACTTCTGCCACGGGAATAGAAATGGGGTCCAGGCCCCGGAGTTGAGCCCAAATAGCAAACCTTTTCCATTTGCTAGAATACAGTTTCTTTGTAGCAGACTTATGGGCTGAAGATAATATGTGCACAACATCTGGATCCAATGTATGACTCCTGACTATCGTCGGAAGAGGAGGAGCCAGGCCGTCAATTTTAAGGTGTGTAGGGACTGGTGGAATAGTCCCGACTGATGAACCAGTAGGTCTGGGACCTGGTCCAGGAACCATGGACCTTCCAGAGCATGTTTCCAAAGATAGGGGAACCACACTTGACGAGGCCAGTAAGGAGCAATTAAGATCATTTTGCTCCCCAAGAGAGATGCCTTTTGAATAACCCTGGGGAGGAGAGGAACTGGAGGGAAGGCATAAAGCAAGCCGGTGGGCCAAGGATGGACTAATGCGTCCATGGGGCTCTTCCCCGGAGCCGGGGTTAGGGAGAAAAAATCTTTGCACTTCGCATTCAGTGGAGTTGCGAAGAGGTCGCAACACGGAACTCCCCATTCGCTGAAAATCTGATTTGCAACTGTCATATTCAGAGACCATTCGTGAGGAGAGAGGATGGTTCTGCTCAATCTGTCGGCTATGACATTGGATTTTCCCGGTATGTGAGTAGCCACTAGGAAGCGTTTGGTCGAGACTGCCCATTCCCAAACTCTCATGGCTTCTCTGCAAAGAGGATAGGATCTGGTCCCTCCCTGTTTGTTCAGGTACCAGACAACTGACATGTTGTCTGAGTGAACAGCAATTACGCCCTGAGGGAGATAATCGTGAAGGGCTTGAAGGGACAGGAGTACTGCCCTCATTTCTAGGATGTTGATATGAAGAAGAGTCTCTTCCGGGTGCCATTTGCCTTGGACTGACCTGCCCAGGGAATGCCCCCACCCCATCTGGGAGGCGTCCGTGGTCAAAGTGGCCGGAGGAGGAAGAACAAAGGGTCGTCCCTGATCCAAATTGGAGGGCACTAGCCACCAGCGAAGGTCCCGTTTGCAAGATTCCGTGATCCATATGAGGTGATTGAGAGGGAGTTCCTGAAAGGACCACTGAGCTGAAAGAAGCCACTGGAGGATTCTCATGTGCAACCTTGCCAAGGGGACTAGAAGAACCGTGGCAGACATGGATCCCAATAGCTGCAGGACCATTCTGGCTGGGGCTTTGGACCTGGGAGGTAAGGCTCGAACTTGATTTTGTATGGTTTGAATTCTGTCTGTAGGTAGATAGACCCGCATTTGGTTTGAGTCTATCTCTACCCCTATGAATCTTATTCGTTGAGATGGCCGCAACACAAACTTTGGCCAATTGAAGGTGATTCCAAGGGAATTGCCCAGTGATATAGTGGCTTGTAGGCTCCGCAGAAGTAGATGCTTGTAGGCTCCGCAGAAGTAGATGCTTGGAGGTGGCAGTTAGGAGCCAGTCGTCTAGATACGGAAACACCTGGAATCCTAGACTTCTCAGGTGAGCAGTCACTACTGCCAAGCACTTGGTGAACACCCTGGGGGCTGTGGTGAGACCAAAGGGCAGCGCACGGAACTGAAAATGACTGCCTCCTAGGCTGAAGCGCAGATGTCTCCTGGACGCTTGATGTACCCTGATATGATAATACGCGTCCTTGAGATCTATGGAGCACATCCAAACACCTTTCTCCAGCAATGGGAGAATGGTTTGTAGAGTGACCATTCGGAACTTGGACTTTTTGACTGAACGGTTTAGGATGCTGAGGTCCAAAATGGGCCTCAAGTCCCGGTCTTTTGGCACCAAAAAGAATCTTGAGTAAGTCCCTAATCCGATCTGGTCTGCGGGGACCGGTTGGATGACTCCTTTTTGCAGCAGCTTTGAAACTTCTGAGGCTGTGGTATCCCGTTGACTGGGTGGCGGGTCTGGGATTTTTTTGGACTGAGGGGGGGGGGGTGAGAGAATGGGATGGAGTAACCTCCGGCAATAATCCGAAGTGCCCATCGGTCCTGAGTGATCCCTTCCCAGGCCTTCAGGTGCTTCGAGAAACGACCCCCGACTGGCTCCGGAGCAGCACAGCCGGGCAATCCCTCAGGGACTATGAAAGGCTGAAGAGCCACGAAAGGACTCGCGGTCTCCAGTGTTGCGAGGGCCTCTGCCGCCTCTGGGACGGCGTCTTCCGGATGAATTTCCCCCTCCTCTGCCTCTGGAAGGAGAACCTTCCTGCTGAGAGGGGTAAGGCTTCTGAGATCTACGGAACCACATTTTCCCTCCTCTTTTAGCCTTGGGATAAGGCCGAAAGGGAGTGGAAAATCGTGCCCCTACGGCAGTCAGAGTCTTACCCTCCTGTTCACAGTGGGTTAGTGTGTCTTTTACCTTGGCTCCAAACAGGGAGGACCCATCAAAGGGGGCGTCGGCAAATGAAGACTTAAAGGCCTCCGCGAAATGACACAGGCGGAGCCAGGCTTGTCTCCGTAGAGAAATGCCTGTACCCGCCGCTCTACTCGCCCCTTCGGCCGCATACGAAATGAGCCTCATGGACGAGTTCGAAATGGATGACATTGTAACCAGCTGAGAGCCAACCATCTGGGCCAGTTCCTCAGGCAGGTTACCCAAGAGGGTATCGGATAGCTCCTTAATCAGATCCCTCTGAAGTCTGGTAAAGTGCGTCAGGTAGTTCAAGGACCTCAGTGTAAAGGCCGCTGAACTAAGGGTGCGCTTTCCATACCGATCCATGCTCCTAGACTCCTTATTAGGAGGATGGACGGACGTAGAAGCCTCTGCTACATCTTGCTGGGTAGCAGATGCCACCACCAAAGCATCTACAGCCACACCTTTAGTAAGGAACTCTCTATCAGGGGGCGCCGAGAGAAATTTGTTCGGACGAGCAGGCACCGGTTCCACAGAGTCTGGGTGTTCCCACGCCCTTCGACAAATCAAATCCAAGAGCTCGTCGAAGGGCGGAGACACCCAGCAGCAGAGGGAGGTTTGGACTGCCAGTCGCCTCGCTGTTTTAGGGCTTCTAGGATGTCTGCAAAGGAGACATCATCCGAGGATGACTTAGGGGACCCCTCTGCATCATCGAGATCAGTGTCAGATGTCAAAGACTCATCAGGGGAGTCAACGTGCTTCCTCTTGCATGACCTTTTCCTGGGGGGTTCTTCCGAAGAGGCTTCAGAAGGACCTCCAGGAGGGGGAGAAACCCCAGCGGGGGTAACCTGAGGCCCGGGGGCTCCGCTGTCTAAAGACAGGGGGACTGCCAATGACCCAGTCTCCGTATGCAGGGAGGTAGCTGGGGAAACCGTGGAGGTAGCCAAGGAAGATTTGGCTAAAGTGCTCCTCATAGCCCTGAAGGCGGGACCACCAGAATCCTGGGAGGGTCCCACCTCCGTGGCCATGACAGTGGATGGTACTCCCGCCGCCGACGCACCAAGTGGGAGACTTGGGACAGAGAGCATCAATCCCGAAGCCTCCCCCCCAGGGCCGAAGGAAGAAGTCCGTGTACTGAACTCCGACCCAAGAGCCGGAGTTGGAGCAAGGGTCGGGCCCGACCCTAACACCTCCACAGGTTCCACCAGCACCGGCTCCAACGGTGCCGAAGCTGTTGGAGGAGGAACCACAGTATGGGAGTGAACCATCGGCTCCGAAGCCAAATGGGCTGGAGCCGAAACTAGCTTTTGGAACACCGGAGACTGGAAGAGTCGAAGGAGCACCCTGTCGATGTCCGAATCAGACATCTTGGATGACCTAGAGGATACCGATCGGGCCCGAACCGATTTCTCCATCGGCTCCGAAGGGCTCGGGGACCGGCTCCGAAAGGACTCAACAACTATCGGCTCCGAGGAAAGTTTCAAGGAAATTTCCCTCGGTGCCTATAAGGACTTCGGCTCCGAGGGGGAAGAGTCTGAGCCGGTAACCCTGATCGGCTCCAATATCAGTGGAGCCGATGAGGGTGACCCGCCTCTCGATGCCCCAGACCTCGGCTCCGAAACCAGAGGGGTCGAGGCTGGAGGCATCGAGGCAGACCGTTCCGACCTCGGCTCCAAAGTCCGTGGAGCCGATGGAGAAGTCTGCTTAGATTTTTTAGCGGTCGGTTCCGACTGACAGGTCGGAGCCGACGCTTTTTTCTTTTTAGAAGGAGACGGAGAGGAAGATAAAGCCTCCTCGAAGGAAGGCTTGATTAATCCCTTGAGGATTAATTTGTTTTTCCTCTCCTGGAGGACTCTGGAGGAGAACGCGTGGCACACACTACACGACTCCTGTAAGTGCTTAGCACCTAAGCAATAGACGCACGAGGCATGGTCGTCCATTATGGACATTTTAAAACCACACCTCGTGCATTTCTTAAACCCGGAGGGTTTGTGCTCTTTAGACATAACTACTTTAACCACAAAATTTCTTAGTGAAGAAAAGTACAGTTTTGTACCTACCATAAATGTAGATGTTCGAAGATCCACATTGCTGCAGTCCTTACACTTGGGTAGTCCGCTGTCCTCGGTCGGCCCGACTATCAAAGTATAAGGCTGACGTCGGTCAAGGCGCATTTGACTGACATCAGGACGTCAGGGTACAAATGCGCATGACCGACGTCATATCCTCAGTCTTTTCTTGCCCCAGATGTCAGAAGACCCTAGAAATAAAGGTCAAAACCAAAAGACAGCAAACCAACAACCAACCATCCTAGCACTAATAATATGTACAATATATACAATATACACTCTATTTACAACCCAACCCACACAACCGCCTCCAAGAGGGGAAGGAGGGAGGGTAAATTGGACTGCAGCAATGTGGATCTTCGAACATCTACATTTATGGTAGGTACAAAACTGTACTATGTTCTTCATCTCACATTGCTGCAGTCCTTACACTTGGGTAAAGCAGAGGTAAGGGAGGATGGCTAAACTATAAGGAAGCAGGAGCTGCCAAAATGCCTTGCAAAACAGCAGTGGCAAAACCAGCCCTGGATTTAGGGTAAAGTGGAAGGTGATAATGCCTAGAGAAAGTATGCACTGAACTCCAAGTAGCTGCCTCTAAAATATCCTTAGTTGCCACCCCCCTCAAAAAAGCCATTGAAGTGGCAGTAGCCCGAGTGGAATGAGGCCTAATCCCAGCTGGAATTTCCTTGCCATGATGGGAATAACAGAAAGCAATGCAAAACCCAATCCACTTAGAAATAGTTTGTTTTGACACAGGCTTGCCCTGAGAACTCAAAGCAAAAGAAACAAATAACTGCTGAGACTGCCTGAACCCCTTAGTCCTGCCCAAATAATATCGCAACTGCCTGTGTACATCTAAAGTGTGCAAAATCTTCTCCCCCTTACTTTGGGGATTTGCATAAAAAGTAGGCAAATGAATAGTTTGGTTTAAAGCCACACTAGAAACCACTTTAGGCATAAAGGAAGGATTAGTACGTAAAGATACCCTATCCTTATGGAAAATTAAGAAAGGCTCAACCGCCATAAGGGCCTGCAACTCAGAAACCCTTCTTGCAGAGGTAATAGCCAACAAAAAAGCAGTCTTCCATGATAAAAACTTTAACTCAGCAGTAGCTGCAGGCTCAAAAGGTTGTAGAGTGAGTTTCTCCAACACAAAATTGAGATCCCAAGCAGGCGTAGGAGCTCTTCGTGGGGGTCTTATATTCTTTGCCCCTCTAAGAAATTGCTTGAACAAAGGATGAGAAAAAAATGGTGGGTCACAATCATAGTGAGCTGAAATTGCTGCAGCATGAACCTTAATAGAAGAGAAGGACAAACCTTTGTCCAGTAACTCAGTAAGATATTGAAGAGCCACACTTAAATTAGGCTCGGAAATATCAAAATCCTTTGTTGCACTCCAAAATAAAAATCTCTTCCATTTATCTGCGTACACTTTCCTTGTACTAGGCCTTCTAGCTTCCAAAATAACATTCAAAACTTGCTGTGGAAGTGGAGGCCCACTACGGCTCAAAACAGAATATGCCAGGCTGTTAGGTGCAGAGAGTGAAGCTTGACATTGAGCAAATGACTGTCCTCCTGAGACAACAGGTGTGGAATCGAAGGTAAAGGCCATGGAGGTTTCCGTACCAGGCTTCTCAGTAATGGGTACCAATGCTGTCGAGGCCAATCTGGAGCTATCAAAATCATCCTTGGCTTGTCTTGTCTGGCCTTCAGTAGTACCTTTGGGAGGAGAGGCAGAGGTGGAAAGGCATACACATGAAGATTGCTCCAACTGAAAGAAAGAGCATCCACTTTCCAAGCTGTGGGATGAAACCTTTTTGTGCAAAACTTTGGCAGCTGGTGGTTTAGTGGAGAAGCGAACAGATCTATGTCTGGAGTTCCCCATGACACTGTCAATTTCTGAAATACATGAGGATCCAATTTCCACTCGTGGGGATCCATAATTTGTCTGCTCAACACGTCTGCTAAGGAGTTCTGTGCTCCTGGCAGAAACCTTGCCTGAAGATTTAGCTGTAAACTGAGAGCAGTCTCCCACAAAATCATTGCTTGCCTGCAGAGGAGATAAGAATGTGTTCCGCCTTGCTTGTTGATGTACCACATGACAGTTGTGTTGTCTGTTAGAATCAACACCTGCCCTGGAAGAAGTAAATCCTTGAAAGCTATTAATGCAAACTGGACTGCTAACATCTCTTTCAAGTTGATATGTAGATGCTGTAGTCTGGCAGGCCACTTGTCTTGTATCCACTTTCCATTCAGATGAGCTCCCCAAGCTATGTCTGAGGCATCTGTCGTTAGAATCTGACTCGCCTCTGGCCGGGTCACAGAGAGTCCCTTGTTTAGGTGACATTCCTGAGCCCACCACAAAATTCCTTTTGAATGCAAGGTATTATTTGAATGACAGTGTCCAAATCCTGGCAGTGCTGTGTCCATACATTTTTGAGATACCATTGCAGCTTCCTCATATGCAGTTTGGCATTGGGAAGCACCAGAATACAAGATGCCATGAACCCCAAGGCTTGAAGGACTGTCCTTGCAGTCAGCCTGGACAGATGAGACAACTGATGAAAGTAAAGGGAAAGATTCTTTTGTTTGTCCGGGGTCAAAAAGGCCATCTGGGATGCTGTATTCAGCCTCACACCCAGAAAGCACATGTCCTGAGAGGGTACTAGACTGGACTTTATTTCGTTCACAGAATACCCCAGGCATCTTAGCACTGCTATCACATAGTGTAGATGATGAAGAAGTTCGTCCTTTCCTTGAGCCAAAATCAGGCAATCGTCCAAGTAAGGATAAATCTGTATTCCTTTTAACCTGAGGAAAGCTATCACTGGAGCCAGAACTTTCGTGAACACTCTGGGCGCAGTAGATAAGCCAAAGGGCAATGCAGAGAACTGATAATGAGAATTCCCAGCGCGAAAACGCAGATACTTCCTGCAACTCAGTCTGATAGGAACATGAAGATAAGCCTCCTTGAGATCTAAAGTTACCATCCAATGATCTTTGCCCAGCAGAGGTAAAAGCTGCTGTAACGTCAACATTTTGAACTTGGGAATGTCCAGATAAGTGTTGAGGATAGATAGGTCCAAAATTGGTCTCCACGTGTTCCCTTTCTTTGGTACTAGGAACAGGCGAGAATAAAATCCTAGGCCAACCTCTGGCATAGGGACTGGCTGAATGGCTCCTATTTGGAGTAACAGAGAAATTTGCTTGTGAGCCTCTATTCTTTGTGGAGGAGGAACGTCTGGCATGCCTTTGAAAGGAGGCAAGGTATGGAAATAAAACCTGTAACCGTGGTGTATGATATCCAATACCCATCTGTCTTGGGTAATTAAACTCCAATTTTCTTTGAAAAGTGCCAACCTTCCTCCCAAAGGTGCTGCCAGACGAGAAGGCTCTGGCAGCTGAAAAGGTAGGTCATTGGGTCTGTTTACGAAAGGACTGACCCCTGCCCTCACCCGAAGACTGTGCAGGAGAACTCCCTGTCCTAGGCCTGAAAGAGCCCTGAGCTCTGCCCCTACCACGTCTAGCTCTACCCCTAGACCGGGAATCATAAGAAGGATACGTCCACCCTTTAGCAGGCCAATTTCTACTAAACTTTGGAGGCTGAACCTGCAAAAAATCCTTAACAGTCTGCATAGACTTAGCCTTGTCTTCCATTTTCTTTAAAACTGACTCAACGGGAGAACCAAACAACACATCAGATTGTAAAGGAGCATCTAAAATCCTCGTTTTAACATGGTCAGATAAATTCTGATCCCTCAGCCAGGCGTGCCTGCGAATAACTGACCCAGTAGCAGCCACCCTAGACGAGGCCTGTACAGCATCAAAACCACATTGCAAAGAAAAAGAAGTTATGTCCTTACCATAACGTTCCATGTGGAGTGTTCATCTCGCCTTGGTTATTACACATGGGTTCGGAGCCGATCCTCGGCTCCGTGCCGGCCGACTGCAAGCTCTGCATCGAGAAGAAGCTCGAGGACATCTAATACCCACAATCCCCCTCTGCCTTTACCTCAGATCTAGTTTGCAAGCAAACCAGACAACAATCACGCATACATGTCAAACTATATACATAATTACATATATACAAACATACCAAGGGTATGATAGTAACACTAACACTGCAACAGCAGAAGGAGAATACTCCAGACCAGGCACCAAATCGAACGTTCTTCCTAAGGGTGGGAAGGGTGGGAGTGTAATAACCAAGGCGAGATGAACACTCCACATGGAACGTTATGGTAAGGACATAACTTCTTTATGTGAGAGTGTTCAATCTCGCCTTTGTTCTTACATGGGTAGCGTCCTAGCTCCATGATCCTGAGGAACTCAAGGGAGAACGTTCTTGAGCACAGTGGAACCAAAGGTTGCCCTATCCCTAGAAACCCTGTCCACTTTGTAATGAGATATAAATGTATGTGGTTTAGCCCAAGTAGCAGCCGCAAATGATGTCTAAAGGTAAACGAGCTGCATGAGCCAAAGATGTAGAAATTGATCTGGTAGAATGTCCTCTGGGTTTTGCTGACAATGTTTGATCAGAATTTTCATAAACATAAATGATACAATCAGTTAGCCACTTAGAAAGAGTTCGTTTCGTAACTGCAAGACCCTTTCTGCTGTCAGCAAAAGCTATAAATAGCTGATCAGATTTCCTGTGATCTTTTGTTCTATCCAAATAAAATCTGAGTTGTCTATGGACATCCAGTTTGTGCAACATGTACTCTAATTTATTAGAGTGGTCTTTAAAGAAGGTGGGTAATTCAATGGACTGATTAATATTACTAGCAGAACAAACTTTGGGAAGAAAGGATGGATTAGTGCGTAGGGATACTCTGTCAGAATGAAAAATTAAATAGGGATGTTTGACCGAAAGGGCCTGCAGCTCAGACACCCGTCTAGCCGATGTAATAGCCACTAGAAATAATGTTTTCCATGACAAAAATTTCAAAGTGCAACTTGAAGCTGGTTCAAAGGGTGGTAGCATCAATTTAGAGAGCAATAAATTTAAATTCCACGGTGATGTCGGGCTTCTGACTGGTGGTCTGATATGAAAGGAACCTTTTAAAAAGGCTTTACAAAGTCTGTGAGCCATAATAGGTGCACCACTTTCTTCTATATCAGGAGTGTCCAACCCGCGGCCCGCGGGCCGCATGCGGCCCTTAGAGCTCTTCTATGCGGCCCGCGACCTTGCATGCGCAAGTTTAGCTTTAAACACTTTTTTTCCCATTTGTTTTTCGCGCCCGTGACAAATATTGTTGTGCGCATGCGCGTAAGCACTTTTTTCCATTTGCTTTTCGCGCCCGTGACAAATGTTGGTGTGCGCATGCGCTAAAGCACCCTTAGCTTTTTTTTGCCTGTGTTCCCGCTGCTGAGAGAGTTGTATGGTACGGATTTGCCATCGTTGGATTTATAAGGGACAGGACCTAACTGCAGTAATAGGTAAGTGCGAGTGAGTGAGTGTATGCATGAAAGTAAAGTGTGTGTGCATGAAAGTAGAAGAGTGTGCGATTGTGTATGATTGCGTGTGTCTGTTAGCCATCATTAGTCTGTTAGGCCATAATTAGACATCGTTTTGCCTTCACCTGTATGTGACCACAATACCGGCTGATACCTTTCAACTTTGTTGCTTAATTCACATGCTATAATTATTATTGTGATCACATACAGGTGAAGGCATATTTAGACTGCTGTTTTACTCCTTGGTCCTGCTGTTCTGGCCTGAGCATTGATGTACCATAGAATATGTTCTGTCATTTCAATTCCATATTAAGTATTCCTCTGAACTGCTATTAGAAATTATTTGAGCAATGTATGCATGGCAAACAACTGGCCCTTACAAAGCATTATGTTTTGTCAGACAATCTACTGCTGGTCACACCTTCTTTGCAAGCATTGGGCATTATGAGATGTATCATGTTATCAGTGGTTTTACGAATCCTGCTGCTTATACTGTAATACAGCAGCATGCACAGTGCTGTAAGCATGATTTTTTTTGTTAAAGAAACTTTTAAATGCCAGTATTTCCAAAGGAGTGTCTGAATGCTTTTAGCTTGAATCTTGGCTGATTGTGTCATTTATCAGTAATGAATTTTTAAATCCAGCTTCGATATTACTTGACATGAGGAGTAGCTGTAAAATGACTTTGTGTTAGTCTTATATATGAGTGAAGCAATATACTATCACTCACGGTTTATTTCTCAGACTTAAGAGGTGGCGGTTATTAAAGTCGTAACTTGTGCACTGCATGCTGTGATAACATGCTGCAAAGCTTGATTACACTTCGACAAATGTACTTTGGTATGCCCAGTGGTTCTACCATGCAACTGTTCCAAAGGTAATATTACTTTAAATCAGTGTGACGCTAGTGCTTTAAACGCATTTTCAGATGAACAAATGCTGTTTGTTTTGCTTTTACATAAATCAGGTAAACAGATAGCAAAAGTTGAGGCTGTGATTTCCTCTGGAAGTTGTTGCCCTGTTCCCTTTTGGGAGGACCTGCATTATGCTAATACAAAAGTAGAATACTTATTTATTATTTGTATGGAGTTTTTCCCCAAAAAAGTAAGAAACTGATCCAGTTTTCTTGCAGTGTCTTAAGCTTTATTGTAATTAATGTCAAGCTGTTTGTTTTCTCCAGCACAAACTCTGTCAAACACAAAGAGATGAGAGAAAGAGGCAACATTATTTGTAAACCCATTTGTTGGGGCCCAATTACTTTAACTGAAGTTTTGTTCTTTTGTGCTTACTCTGACAGATAATAACAAAAGCTGAATTACTGAAACTCATATAGTATCCCAATACCAAACTGACATAATTCTCTTTCCTTTTTCCTTATCTCTGGATAAGGAAAAACACATCTTGAAAATGTACAGGGACAATATTTGTTCTGAAAGAGAAACATCTGATAGCGATGTCTATGATTAGATGGGAGTTAGCTCATGAATGTTTGATCTTATTACTCAAGAAATAAGATTTTCCCAATAGTTTGTCACTCAAGTAATGTCTTTTACCTGTTAAAACAAGTCAGAATTTGTTATTCATACCTAACCATCTATGTGCAATGCATATTTAGGACTTGTCTAAATGTAAATAGTAGTCTGGCTTTGTCTGTCATGATTAGGGCTTGTTGCTCATGCATGATATTTCACCCTGGACAAAACTTCTTTGATACCGATGCTGTTACCATTTTATGTCTGTTCTGAAATGCAGTCAATCATTAAAATTAATTTATGGGGGAAATATCTGTTAGCTAGGTTGAGAAATTTGGTATTTAACAGCTGTTTAATAAAGTTACACAGGAAGTCATAGTATTTTATCTGTATGTGTGCTGCAATTTTCTTTTAATGTTCATTTGTTTTTCGACTTTGTATTAGTCCGCATATACCTGTGGTCTTTTGCCGTGTCGTTACAGACTTTTTTTTCTTTTTTGATACCGATGCTGTTACCATTTTATGTCTGTACTGGAATGCAGTCAATCATTAAAATTAATTTATGGGGGAAATATCTGTTAGCTAGGTTGAGAAATTTGGTATTTAACAACTGTTTAATAAAGTTACACAGGAAGTCATAGTATTTTATCAGTTTGTGTGTTGTAATAAATGTTCATTTGTTTTTCGACTTTGTATTAGTCCGCATATATATATATATATATATATTTTTTTTTTTTTTTTTTTTTTGCTCTTCAGTTTATGCGAGAGACCTTATTTTTTTTTTTTTTTTTTTTTTGGTCCTCACTTGCTGTTTGCCCCCAGACCATTTCTGTTGACTCAATGCGGCCCTTGCAACTGAAAAGGTTGGACACCCCTGTTCTATATGATAGTTAGAAATGGCAGCCAACTGTACTCTTAAGGTAGCCGGAGAAGCTCCTTCCTGAAATAATTCGGTCAGAAATTCTAAGACCTTATTCAACGGAGCTGTAACAGGGTCCAACTGATGTGACTCCGCCCAGAAGACAAAACGTTTCCATTTACTGGTATAAGTCTTTGTAGTGGAAACTTTATGAGAAGCTACCAAAATATCTTGAACCGCCGATGTAAGGGGAATTGACCTGGCTAAAAAGGGAAGCGGAGCAGCCAAGCTGCTAGATGGAGAGATTCCAGGGATGGGTGAGGAACTCCTGACGAGTGAGTCAGTAGATCTGGCTCTGGGTCCAGCATCCAAGGTCCCCGAATGCGGTGATGCAAGAGAAAGGGAACCAAATTTGACGAGGCCAGAACGGAGCAATGAGAATTATAGTCCTCTGAAGGTTGTTTGCTTTCTGTAGAAACTTTGCAATCAGGGAAATGGAGGAAAAGCATATAGGAGACCCGGGGCCAATCGTGCACCAGCGTCCCTTGGGACTTCCCTGGAGGGTAATAGGGCAAAGTAGCTCCTGCATTTGGCGTTCATTGGAGACGCAAACAGATCGCAGGTAGGCTGGCCCCATTTGCGAAAAATCTTTCCGCAACTGACTGTTTGAGGGACCACTCGTGAGGCAATAGTATTGCCCTGCTCAGCCTGTCGGCTATGACGTTGGATGACCCGGGATGTGCGTTGCGATCAGAAAGCGACCGTGGACTCTGCCCATTGCCAAATTCTCATGGCCTCTCTGCATAGTTGGTAAGACCTGGTTCCCCTTGCTTGGTTATGTACCAGACTACGGACATGTTGTCTGTCTGAACTGCAATGGTCCCTGGAGGAAGAAGGGGAGCAAAGTGTTGCAACGCCAAAACACTGCCCTCAACTCCAGAACATTGATGTGCAGATTGTACTCCAGATTGGTCCATTCGCCTTGGACTGTCTGTCCCTGAAAGATGCCCCCACCCTATCAGGGAAGCGTCCGTGGTTATCGTCGCTGACGGTGTGGGTAGCACAAATGGTCTTCCGCCGGATAGGTTGCAAGTCTGTAACCACCACATTAGGTGTGATTTGCATGTTTTCGTTATCAAAATTTCGTGAGTCAGTGGAAGTTGTTGGAATGACCATTGTGCAAATAGAAGCCATTGTAGCACTCTCATGTGCAGTCTTCCCAATGGTATTGCTATGAGAGAAGCTGCCATGAGACCCAAAACTTTCAGAACAATTTTGCTGGGGATTTTCTGGACGACAGCAGAAGGAAATGTTGAATTGAAGTGCTAGTATTCTTTCTGTCGGAAGTTTTAGAACTAACTGACGTATCCAATTCCGCTCCTATAAATAAGATATGCTGTGATGGCTGTAGCAAAGATTTTTCGAAATTTACTGAAATGCCAAGGTGTGTACAAAGTTGTAGGAAGTAATCCCTGGCTTGTATCAGTTGACGCCTGGTGGTGGCAGACAGGAGCCAGTCGTCCAGATACGGAAACACCTGGAATCCTAGGCGCCTCAGATGAGACGCTACCACTGCCATGCATTTGGTGAAGACCCTGGGGGCTGTGGTCAGGCCAAAGGGCAGGGCTCGAAACTGATAGTGACTGGCTCCCAGCCGAAGCGCAAGTGATCTCTGGACGCCCTGGCCATTTTGATGTGGTAGTATGCGTCCTTCAGATCTATTGAGCACATCCAGTCGTCCTTCCGTAAGAATGGAAGGATCGATTGAAGCGTGACCATTCGAACTTTTCCTTCTTGACAAAGGTGTTGAGATGACTTAGGTCCAGAATTGGCCTCCAGTCCCCTGTTTTCTTTGGAACTAAAAAGAACCTTGAGTAAGTTCCGAATCCTATTTGGTCTGCTGGGACTGGTTGGATGACTCTTTTTCTTAGCAGCTTTGAAATTTCTGTAGCTGCTGGGTCTCGCAGATGGGGTGGTACATCTGGGAGTTTTTCTTCGGAATGGGGGTGGATAGAAAGGGATTTTGTAACCTCTGGTAACAACGCTTTTACCCAATTGTCTGAAGAAAGGTTTTGCCAGGCCTGAGGGTATAAAGCTAGCGACCCCGACTGCCTCCAGAGTAGGACAGTCGGGCCTCCTCTCAGGAGTGCTGAAAAGGTTTGCCAGGGAGGTTATCCCTGTCACCTTGGTTTTGGACCCCTCTGCCGCCAGGGCGGCGTCTTCCACCTCTGCCCCCTGCCTCTAGAGGGGCATCACCCTGTGTGTTTGGAAAAGATCCTTGGGGTTTTCGAAACCACATTTTCCCACCACGTTGCCCTTTGGGGTACGGTCTGGAAGGGGTGGAAAACGGACTCCGACAGCAGACGGAGTCTTTCCCTCCTCTTCACACCGGGTAAGGGTCTCCTTTACTTTAGGACCACAAAGTGTGGCTCCATCAAATGGGGCGTTAGTAAAGGAAGACTTGAAGGCTTCCAAGCGAACATAAGCGCATCCAGGATTGCCTCGAAGAGCAATCGCTGAAGCCGCTGCCCTACTCGATCCTTCGGCTGCATAGGATATCAGCCTCATGGACGAGTTCACAATGGACGTAAGGGTGTTGAGATGCGCTGTAACTTTCTCTGAGACAGCGGCATCTGTAGCACCCTGGAGGGTATCTCCCAACTCTTTGACTAGATCCCTCTGTAAACGTGTAAAATGGGTCAAATAGTTCAGGGAAGCATAGAAAGCCGCTGAACTGAAAATGCGCTTCCCATATCTGTCCATGGTCCTAGAATCTTTGTTAGGTGGATGGACAGATGAGGAAGACTCCGACATCTCCTTTTTCGTGGCCGCTGCCACCACCATGGCTTCTACTGGAACTCCTTTGGTAAGGTAAGCTTTGTCCTGTGGTGCCGTGATGTACTTATTTGGCTTCCTAGGGACAGGTTCCACCGTGTCAGGAGTCTCCCACGCCCTTCGAGCAATTAATTCCATTAACTCATCAAAGGGCGGAGTGACCCAGCAGGAGGAAGGACGGGCACCAAATGCCTTCAGCAAAACTGACTCATCCTCAGAAGGGGGGAGGGCTTGCCAGTCACCTCTCTGTTTAAGGATCTCCAAGATGTCAGAAAAGAGACATCCTCTGAAGGTGACTTAGGGGACCCTTCTGACTCATCTAAGTCAGTATCAGATGTCAAGGATTCTTGTGGAGAATCCAAGTGTCTCCTCTTACACAGTCTTTTCCTAGGAACTTCTTCATGGGGAGCATCCGAAGAAGCCTCCGAGGAAGAGGGGGCACCCTCCAGGGGTGGCTGAGACACTGGTGCCCGACGCTTGGACGTGGCCGTGGGTGCAGAGGAGGATAACGGCCCTTTGCAGGGAGGAGAAGCTGTACCTGCTGATGTGGTTGTCTGGGTAGACAACACCTTCCTCATGAGGTCGAAGGCCCCCGGGTCCCGAGTCGAGGTATCTCCCGGTTCCGAAGAAATGGGAAGAATCCCCGAAACAGGAGCCGAAGGCACCGACCCCGAGGATGGAACCGAATCGATCCGTGCCGAGGCCCCGAGAGGGAGAGTCGGAACCGAAACATCGGTCCGACTCTTGGTCCCGGAACCAAGGACAGATCTTCGGGCCCGAGACTCCGGTACCGGATTGGATGGAGTCGAGGTAAACGGTGCCGACCGAGAAAAAGACGGTTCTGGCACCGAGGGCTCCACAATCATCAGGTCAGCTTCTTCCGGCTCCGAAGACTGAACAGGTCTCGGAAGAGGAACAGATGGAGATAGTGGCAGGCCTTCAAGTCTCGACATCAACTGAGAGGAGACCGAAATAAGCTTGGACAGGGCCGTATGCTCCATAAGTTTCTGCACCACACGGTCCACGTCGGTGTCGGAAAGGGCTCTAGAAGAACGAGTCGAAGGGATCGAAGACGGAGCCGACCTCAACAGAGTCGGTGGAGGGAGCTCCGTCACCGGTTCCAAGACTCGAGGCTCGGAAACTGCCAACAGCTGAACACTCGGCCCCGAAGTCTGTGGAACCGGTGATCTAACTAGACTCGAAGAGCTCGGAGCCGATGACTTTGGCTCCGCCGCCTTCGACCCCTTCGAAGTCTTGGATGCCTGGTCTGAAGCATCCAAAGCCTCCTGGAAAGAGGGTTTCAGCAATCCTCTATCCATCAGTTTCCTGCCTATCTGTCATGACCCTCCCACTAAAAGAGTGACAAATAGAGCAGTCCTCTTGTAAGTGGAGAGGGCCAAGACAGTAGACACAGGAACTGTGGTTGTCTGTGACCGACATTTTTTGGCCACACTGACAACGTTTAAAACCAGATTTCATCTTTTCAGACATATTAACAAATGAGAAGACAGTCCAGTCCAGTAATAATGTCAAATCCGGGAATAAGAGTCTGTTTGATAAAAGCTAAAAACAAGACTACCACAAGTTTTTAGTCAAAGAAGTCAAATCCGAAGTCTAATCCAGTAATAACTGCCAAAAAGGCAAGACTACAATACGTTTTAGTCACAAGTCCAAGAAGGGGTAGGCCCCGAAAACTCTAACTCGAAAGTTAACAAGTTAACTTATTCTAAGTATCGAGAATTCCTGACACTCACACACCTACTCTTACTTAAGTAACTAGATTTAAAGAAATTTTCTGAAAATTAGTACAGAATAGATAAAAAATCTTATCTGAACAGCCTCGAGCTAGTCTCCAGCGATGCGTATGCAGCAGCGGCAAACTAGATCTGAGGTAAAGGCAGAGGGGGATTGTGGGTATTAGATGTCCTCGAGCTTCTTCTCGATGCAGAGCTTGCAGTCGGCCGGCACGGAGCCGAGGATCGGCTCCGAACCCATGTGTAAGAACAAAGGCGAGATTGAACACTCTCACATTGCTTACCCACCTGTTCAGAAACATGAACTAAATCTTGCAACTCTTTACAATCAATACCTTCCGCCAGAGCATCAACCTTAGACTTCAATTGTGAAAGGAGATAATTTTGGTATTTCAACATGTGAAACTGGCAATTCAAGGCCCTCATAGCTAGAGTGGAGGAAGTATAAACTTTCTTTCCCCATCTATCCAAAGCCCTGGCCTCTTTATCAGAAGGAACCGGATTCTTGACAACAGAAGCCTTAACACCTTTAGGCCCCTGACTAACAGTTTCTGGGTCCGCCCTAGGACTCTTAAAAAGATACTTATGAGCTTCAGGCACCCTGTAATACCTATCCGGTTTAACAGGAGCAGGAGGCAAAGAATCAGGATTAAGAGAAGCCTCTGAAAAAACATCTTCTATCACATCCAAAACAGGAGGTATAGCCAAAGGCCTATGCTGGGGTAAAAACAAAAACTCCCTAGGCCTTTTCCTGGAATCAGAGAAGTCCTGACCTTCCCACTTAAAATGTTCCCTCATGGAATGAAGAGTTTCTGAAAATGAAAAATCCTCAGGAGGAGAAGCTGAAGGAGTAGAATCATCCACCTCAGAATCAGAATAAGGAGAATACTCCTGCAAGTCTTCAGCCGAAGACTCTGACACATCCGAAGCCTGCTCAAAACTCCCTAACTCAGGCTCCACCCTAGGCCTCTTATCAGGAGGGGGCAAGGAACCCCTAATCAAAGTAATCAAATCTTCTGCCATTTTAAGCATATGCTTCTTGGGCACAGTTCCAGAAGAACTAGGGGTGACACCAACCGAAGCTAAACCTGGCCTGCCTCTGGGAGAAGCCTTGGAAACAGAAGGAGAGGGCCTAACCACCTTAGGAAGAGAGGGTAGTATAGTAGCCTGAGAAGCCCTTCAGCCTGACCTGCCTCCTGAGAGGCCACATCCTGCAACAACAAAGTCTCTCCTGGGAAACCAAAGAAATCTCCGGTGGAACCACCGGCTCCACCGACACCTCTAAAGAACCGGGCGTCCGACGGACGGTTCTTCAAACCTAGGCTTAATTGCTTTGTCCTTGCGCTTCGAGGAAGCGGGCGTGAGCATCCGGCGGCATTTTATAATTGCACCGCTTCAAGACTAACCTGGCACAATCTAACCTTCTCTTTATAGTGCGTTTATTGAATCTAGCACAAGAGCGGCACCCAACAACGTCGTGCTCAGGCCCTAAACAAGGAATACACAAAGTATGATAATCTCTATGCGGTATTTGTTTCCCACAAGAAATACAATTATTCACTTTTCTGACATCCGTAAACCACTGAGGCAAGAAAAAACTAAAATATTCCCCAACGGGGTACTTAGCCAACTTTGAATCGGTCTGAAACTCCGGAATCGAAAAATTTCAGAACGCCAACCGGCACTTGCAAAGCTGCTTCTGCATCGGACCATGCGGCAAAAAAGACTGAGGATATGACGTCGGTCATGCGCATTTGTACCCTGACGTCCTGATGTCAGTCAAATGCGCCTTGACCGACGTCAGCCTTATACTTTGATAGTCGGGCCGACCGAGGACAGCGGACTACCCAAGTGTAAGGACTGCAGCAATGTGAGATGAGGACCATCACTAAATTTAGCCAAAGACAAAGTTGAATACAACAAATTCAAAATATATATATATATATATATATTTTTTTTTACACTAAACAGATAAACAGATAAACAGACAAAAAAAAATAAAGAGAGTCAAGACCCTCTAACTTAAATGGGTGCTTGACCCAAGAAAGATGTACAACCAGCAAAGCAACAGGGGAAGGCCCCTCTAACTAAAACAGGAAACCTTCCCTGACTAAAAAAATCACGAATTTCTAAACGAAAATTCACCAAACACACTGATATGACAACAATAGCTGTTAAAACAGCTTTTGGGTTCAAAAGAAGGAAATTTGTGACAGGAAAAGCCTAAATAAATAGTACTTAGCCCAGCCAATGTTGAGACCACGTCTAAGCTTGATAGCGGCAAACGAGATCTGGGGGATTAGTGGTGGTGCATCCTGGGATAAAGATAGCTCAGCCAATTAGAGGCCTCGCTCTATAGCATAAGCGTGCCGAGTCGGAGCCAAGGGATCGGCTCCGAACCCCATCAGTTCAAAATGTAGGCGAGATAGGATCACATAACATCAGAAGTTAATCATCAATTAACTCAATGAGTATCAATTAAGGTTCATAAAGGTGGAAATTACCTTCAAACATTGTGTATGAGTATGTATTCCTACCAAAGTTGTACACTCCTAATCTTTTTGAATGTACATATCAAATAAACATAAACTTTGTTAAAAAAATTGCATAACATTAGTAAAATAAGTCCATTAAAAATGTAATAACAGTAAAAATGAAAAAATAAAAAAATAAAATGAAATAAAAATCAAAATTTAACAAAAATAATAATAAAAAATAAAAATAAAAATAATAACTCCATTTATTATTCCTTATCAAGAAGACTAGTAATAATAGAAAATCTGACAGTAAACCTACTGGTAAATATACCGATACCACAATGAAACTGTGAAACATGTCATGGTAATGAAATCCTTCAATTGGTTACTTGCGGTTTCCATTGTCATAGTTACCATGATTACCCGGGGAAATCAAGTAAACTCTATTTTTGGAATACTCCATCATATCTCTCTTAATTTTGTTAACTTTCCTATAAAATATATTGGTACAAATGTTATCTACAGTCACAAAGATGTTGTCATAATTGGTGTGATAGTTTTTGAACATCAAATCTTAATGAAATTATTTTTCTCATCATGCTCTTTCATTAAAGCATCCATTGTCAGTCTATTATGTATGACCATTAATTTCATTAGTTCTACAGGACATGCAAGTCATTAATGAATTAACTGTTGTTTTCAGCACCATTAGGGTACTTCCATATCTGCAAACCATGAGGCACCTGCTTTAATTTGATGTTCCTTTCCAAATAAGAATTTTCTAACTGCAGCTTCTCAAACGACAAAAGGTCTTTTTCAAACACTTTAAGTCTGTCTATTAAGGACAGAAACTGTTGCATATCTTGTGTAGTGGGAACCTTATCCCCACAAAAATCAAAGTTATTATTTTTCCAGGCTTTCAGCCCTTAACCACAATTAAAGTTCATCTCTGGTGGTCTGCCATGGTTGACCCTTAGTTGTGCCTCTTCTCCACTTGGAGCCAACTGCCCCAATAAAATTCCTTCCATAGACTGTGTTGGCTGGGTTAGAGGGTAGCCTAAGCTACCAAAGATGTTGGTAGTACCTTGCTGTTTGTCCATAATAGATTTAATTTGTGCTGTATGTTCAGCTAACTGCTGGTTAATCTGCTCTAATAGACTTCCTATTTCATTACTCAAACTGGAATTCGGATTCTCCATCCTGCTGTGCCCAGGGAAAAAAAAACAAAGAAATGCCAGAAAGTTCAAAACTTGTAAACAAGAACTGGAACCACCGCAGTAGTTGAATCCAATTTATTCACAATCCAAAATGCAATAAAAACACGTTGCCAATAAAAATTCCATGTTAAGCGCTTTCTTCCCATATAATATGGGACTTCATCAGAATAAAGCTAACTTACATACCCAGCCATTATATATGCAGCCTACTCCACCCAATATTACATTCCATAACCCATCAATTAACCATTTGAAAGGACCATATCCTGAACATTAGTCTTCCTCAACGAAATTCAACATGCAAATACTTATTAAAATACATAGAATAACACATAGAATACAATAAAATTAGAAGTTATGTACCTACCATAACGTTCCATGTTAGTTGTCTTCTCTCGCCTTCTTTCTTGCTGGATGGATGGGTTCTGAGCCGATCCTCGGCTCTGACTCGGCACTTGCTAAGCTCGAGAGTCACTTTTACCAGCTCGAGGCAGCCCCATATCCCATGATGCAAGGCGGTGATTACCCAGGTCTCGTTTGGTATCTAGAGGAAAAACTGCCTATAAACTTTCCACCAAGGAAAGAAGAACAACTAACCTGAGAAGACTGTAAGGGGAACCCAGGTAATTAAGGTCCAGAACTAACTGGTGTCCAAGGAAGAACAATCTTCCAGAGAAAATAAGAAGTTCAAGGTCTGTCCAGGCTAGGGGGACAGGAGGGAGGGACGCAAGAAAGAAGGCGAGAGAAGACAACTAACATGGAACGTTATGGTAGGTACATAACTTCTAAATGTTAAGTTGTCAATCTCACCTTCATTCTTGCTGGATGGGACCGCGTCCCTAGCACCTCTATCCTGGGTGGCTCAATGGAACAGACTCTTGAGAACTGTGGGACCAAAACTTGCCCTGTCCCTGGAGGCCAAATCCAATTTGTAATGAGAAATGAAGGTATGAGGAGTGGCCCAAGTGGCTGCTGCACAAATAGTGTCTAAGGGTAGCCTAGCCTGAAAAGCTGTAGATGTGGCTAGACCTCTTGTAGAATGTGCTTTAGGTTTTGAGATCAGTTGTTTGCCCCTAAGCTGATAAATGTCAGAAATGGTGGAAGACAGCCATCTGGATAAGGTCACTTTAGAAACAGGGAGACCTTTTTTTATTTTCAGCATAAGAAAGGAAGAGCTGATCAGACTTCCTAAATTGCTTCGTCCTGTCCAAGTAATATCTGAGTTGGCGATGAACATCTAGGTAATGCAATCTTTGTTCCGCCCTGTTAGAATGATTGGGAAAAAATACAGGAAGATCAATGGATTGGTTTAAATTTGTCTTAGAAGCAACCTTGGGCAAAAAGGATGGATTGGTACTTAAGGATACTCTGTCCTTGTGGAAGACCAAGTAAGGAGGACGAACACAGAGGGCATGAAGTTCAGACACTCTTCTAGCCGAGGTAATAGCGACTAGAAAAAGTGTCTTCCAAGAAAGAAATTTTAATGAGCAGGAAGCAGCCGATTCGAAAGGGGGAAGTATCAAGGATGCCAGCACTAAATTTAGGTCCCACTGTGGTGGAGGATCCCTAACAGGGGGTTTAAGAAGGAACACCCCTCTGAGAAAGGCTTTACAAAGTTTGTGAGACATAATGTTTTGGTCTGCAAATCCGACATGGAAATTCGAGATTGCTGCCAACTGGACTTTAACTGTGGAAGAAGAAGAACCTGAGTGAAAAATTTCAGCTAGAAAGTCCAAGACTGACTGAATAGGGGCAGTAAAAGGGTCTGTGTTCTTAGACTTTGCCCAAAAGGAGAAACGTTTCCATTTGCTAGAGTAAATCCTCCTGGTAGAGGACTTTAGAGAAGCTACTATGATGTCTCTAATGGGGTTAGAGATCATAGGAAGCCTGGCTAAGGAAGGAAGTGGAGCAACCAAGTGGTGAGGTTGAGGGAATGAATGGATTGGTGCAGTTGACCCGACTGGTGGGTCAGAAGATCTGGAAAGTACAGTTTTGTACCTACCATAAATGTAGATGTTCGAGGATTCCCTTGCTGCAGTCCTGACAATTGGGTATAGTCCGCGTCCCAGTCGGCCGAATACAGAGAGTATAGGCTGGCGTCGGGTCATGCGGCAAGAGACTGGCGTCTCAATGCGCATGGTACTGTCGCATGACAGGCTCTCATTCCTTCAGTCTTTTCTGCCCCAGACCCAAAAAGACAAAAAAACAAAAGAACCAAACAAAAACAACCAAAAACATATATATAATATACAATAAAATATATATAAAATAAAAAACACAACCACCACCCAACACAGACCACAGGAGAGGGGAGGGAGGAGGCAAGGGAATCCTCGAAACTCTAACAATATGGTAGGTACAAACTATACTATGTTCTTCGTTTCCCTCCCTTGCCTTGATCTTCTTCAATTGCAAAGCAGAAAAGCAGAGGTAAGGGCCAAAGCAAAATAAGGTAAGGAGAGGAGCTGACAAACATGCAAAACAAACAACAACAAAAGTAGCTCTAGTCTTAGAGTAGTAGGCAGGCAGGTGATAATAGAGAGTATATGCATGCACTCCAAGTGTAGTAGCTGAGAATATCCTTAGTTGCCACCCCCATAGAATTACTGCTGGTCCCCAAGTGAATGCTAGTGGAATGAGGCGTAGCCCTCTTGGCCTGATGATGCCAATATGGGAATACCAAGATGCCATGAAATCCATAACAAAATAGTTAATAGCAGCTTCAATTTGTTGACACAAAAAGACAACAAAACAAAAGAAACAAGAAGAAACAAGCAACTGCTGAGACTAAAAAAAATCTTTACTCCTAAAAATAAAAGTCTGCTCCCTGTTTTCCTTTTCAAAGTGCCTTTTCCCCTTTCCCCCTTTATTTTGCAAAAAAAGAAAAGTTTGATTAAAAATTTAAAGCAAAAGAAAACCAAGCAGTTTTGGTTTAAGGACCTGTTATGGAAAAGGAAAAGAATCTAGGAAAATGATAAAAGCATACCCTGGCTCCTGGAAAATCAAAACTCAGACACAGAAAAGCAGTCCAACAGCACAACATTCTTCAAAGAAGTAAGACATGACAAAAGTTTCAATTCAGCTGAATTAAAAATCAATTTGTAAAGCAGTAGCAAAACAGGAGTAGGAGCTCTAGGAGTCCCAAGCAGTTGTACAAAATTGAGGATCCCTTTGCCCTTGGAGGTCTGAATGCGAAACCAAATAAAAAAGGGGTGGGTCACAATCATAGTGACAAAGGGCATTTGAAAACAAATTGCAAAGACAAAATGAAAGCTGAAAATTTTGCAAAAATTGAAGAAATAATTCAATTAGATAATTTGACAAACCACAAACAAATAATTCTGAAAGATATTCAAAAAACAAAACTCCAAAAATCTCTCCTCTCCTCCCTCTTTCTACTCTGCATCTCTCCAAAATCTCTAGGTTCCATAATTGAGGAAGCTGGCTTTTAGCAGAAGCTGCCAACACTACTTGCTTGAGGATGAGAAAAGAATTGGAAGATGCAAGAGGAGAAGTTGACAGATTCCAGATGAGAAGATGAGGAAGATGAGAGAAAAGATGAGGAATGGCCTGAGAGAAGGTTGGCCATGGAGGCTTAACAAAGGAGGAATCCAAAATGAGAGCCACCAAATCCATCCTTGAATCATAGTAATCTGGTGACCTTTGGTAATTCCTTTGGAAGAGCATAGTAGAGAAAGGCATCCTTGTGAAGGGTTTTCCAACTGAAAATCCAAGCTGGTTCCAGGCCAAGCTGTGTGATGACTTTGGCAGCTGGTGGTTGGTGAAAGAAGGAAATAAAGCTTAGCTGGAGTTCTTTGGAGTTCATGTCAATCTCTTGGTCGCTGGTGGATTCAGAAAGAAGCGAACAGATCTATGTCTGGAGTTCCCTCATCCATGATTTCCATGATTTGTACATCTAATACATCTGCTAGGGAGTTCTGAAGAGTCCTTTTAGGGATTGCTGTGCTATCCAAAAAAGTGCTGCCTGCATAAAATCAGAATGTGCCCTGTCAGTTGCATTAGAAAGTGTTACCCCCTTGTGTGTGTGCCATCACAATACAGTTGTGTTGTTCGTCAGAATCAACACCTGCCCTGGGGTACTGCCAACTTGTTACGTGCTATCAATGCAAACTGTATGCAGCACATGTCAACTCCTTGATGTATACCTGCCTTGTAAACTTTGCACAGTCTTTGTAAATCATGTCCTTCTGATCTGATCCTGTATTCTGAGTTCCCCGATGTTTGTGTGTCAGTCTGGAGCCTTTGGTCTGGACTCCACTGAGCCCACCAGAATTTATTGACATTCCTGAGCCACTGGCCAGTTGCACTTGAAAACCTTTTTGAATGAAGACTGTTTCCTTCCAACAGTGCTTGCATTCCACAAGGTTGAGATACATTTTTGAAATGAAAGTGCATTTCAGCAGTGCTGTCTTTGCATGTGGAATTTGCAGAATTGGTGCTGCCTAATCACAAATGGACTGTGGATGCAGCAAGAGGGAGGCCTGATGATCATGAATTTGTTAATGGAAGAACTGTCCTCCTTGTAGTGGCACTCTGATGGGAGACCAGTTGATAAGTACAGAGTGTCTACTCTCTTGTACCAGTCTCTTAGCACTTTTGAATACACATGTCAGATCAAAAGGCATCTTAGCACTGAGCCATCACATCTGCTATGCTGTATTCAGTCTTTTTCTTGAGCCAGAATCAGGCAGTCGTCCAAGTAAGGATAAATTTGAATGCCTTGAAGCCTGAAGTAAGCTATCACTGGAGCCAGAGACCTTTGTGAGATGAAATGCAGAGAACTTGTGACAAGAAAAGAACCAGAGCACTGCAAATGGGCCTGATAGAGGTGAAAGCACAGTGAGCCAAAGGAAATACAATGCAAAATGAGAATAGAGGCACAGGTAAGCTTCCTTGAGAAACAGTTGACATGGCCACCATCTGCAACTTAGAGGAACACAGTAGCTAGTGTAGCAAAAAGATTCTCAAAATTGTAAGAGGAGTGTCTTGATAAAAGTTGCCATCATGAACTTGTTGAATGAAATTGGAGTTCTGAGGAACAGGCAAGAAAAAAATGAGAATAAAAGAGTAACTGAGAAACTTGTTTGGAGGAATAGGCCCTAGCTACAGAGAGCCCCTTTTTCTTGCCTGGGAAATGGCTTTCTCTTTTAAAAAGAGGAACAGAAACTTGCTTGCTGCCAAGCCTCTTTAAAATGGGAGAGAGAATAAAGACATCCTTCTTTGAAAGACCATCTGTCTTTTAAAATCTGAAGAACCATGAATGAGAGACATCTTCCTCCCACAAATCTCCCTCTTGATTAAGGACCAGGCAGTGAAAAGAGAGCTGAGGGATTGAACAAAGGGAGCAGCTGCGAGGCGAGAGACCCCTGCTACTGACAGGTCAGAGTCAAATGTTCTAGCTGACTACGAAGCTTCCCGACCCTACCCCCCCTGAGCCTCCCAGAGTCTACTTTCTGGCACCTGGGAGCCTAGGAAGCCCCTGCCTACCTTTAGACCTACCCCTGCCCTCTGAAACTGAACCGCTTTTTAGCAAACTTTGTCTAGCAGGCCAATTTAAACTAAACTCCAAGCTGCATCTGCTAAAATCTTTAACAGTCAAAACTTTAACACTCTTTCTCCTCTTTCTCCAAAAAGCAAAATCTGGTCTTAACAAACATCAAAATCTTCTGATCCACCAACCATGTCAGAATCCCTGAACACATGCTCAGGCAGCAGCTCCATCTCTTCAACAACTGCAACAAGATCAAACAGAACTACATGCAGCCACCTTAACAGGCCTGAACAGCATCAAACCCACCAGCAAGAATGCTTACCCACATCCAAAGACACTTTATCTCAATGCCAGAAATATTGCATCAATACCTTCATCTTCTTCAAAAGAGATTTCAATTGATTCTTTGTCATTCTGATATTTCCATTTATCTAGTCATGCTTTAAAACCCTTAAGCTCAAAGTTTTAACACCTTTACCCTAGGACCTTTAATGCTGCTTTATCCCCTTGTCCACCCTGTTCACCTATTTCAGTTTACAGAGCTTTACAGGCTTTAACCCCTCTCATACCTGAAGAGACTAGCTTCTCCTTTCTCCTACACCTCAGGGAGGCCTTCAGGCACCCTATAATACCTATCAGGCTTAACACAAAAGGAGGCAAAAAGCAGGAAGCCAGGCTAAGACAGGAGGAATTGCTATCCAAGAATCTTGGGGCAACAAAAAAAAGGCCCTAAATGAAAAAAGGGGGAGTTAGAAAGCAAAATTCCCGCTGAAAAAAGGCTCAAGGAAAGTCTTGAAATCTTCTTTAAAAGAAAGAAAATCAAAAGTCAAAAAAGGAGGAAATCAGGGAAAATCAAAATGGACATGCGCCAGAAACTGAACTCAACTGGAGAACATCCTTCAGATCAGAAGCCTCTTCCTGGGAGGAAGAACTATGTCACTCTGAGAACTATCAGTGCCTCTAAACACTGTTCAAAAGCTATCACCTTTGAGACATATGAAATCCCTCAGGAGAGCCCAGGCAAGAGAGTAATCAATACAGGGAGAAGCCAAAACACAGTGAACTTGCCCCAAAGTAAGCCTTCTTCCTGGAGGGAAGGGCCTAGACCAAGAGGGAAGACCTGAGGCTCCAGAGCCTAGGAAGAACAGGCAGCCAGGAAGAACGCCTGACCTACCTCCACTCGAGCCTCAGCCTCCACTAGAAGCTTGGCCTCAGAACCCTGACTTGTCTGACTGGCAAAAAGTACCGACTGGACCAACCTCTCTACTCCCTGCTAGCACAAACTGCTGAACTTCACCCCGACGTCCGACACCACCCTTCCCTTACCCTAGTAGTAAAGGGCATAACCCTAAAGCAGGCATTAGCTGGCAATAATCTCCTTCGATCGGCATCCACTAAATCAATCTAAGCTGAGAGCCAATAAAAAAACAACCTTCTCTCCTCTGCGCTACTAAAACAAATGTGTATCTGTGCCCTCAACAAGAAACCTTTCTGCAGAAAATAACCTATCTCAGGCAATCACACTGCCCTCAACAATACACAGTTAAAGACTTTAAAAAAAAACCTGTTAATCAATTCACTCTGCCAACTCTGTATTCGGTCTGAAACATGAAAAAATAACTCTGCTCACGTCAAAAACAAAATACTCTCTCTGCGGACCATGTAAACTGTAACGAAAAGAAGACTGACGGTGCTGCTGCATCAAAAAAGAGACGGAAACGACTGACAAGGCGACGCTGCCCGGGAAATGCCGTCGGTCATCTGCGTATAGTACCCTGGCGTACTGGCGTCAGTCAAAGAACAGCCTGGACGAGGGGAAGCTCAGAAACGGGACTCTGGGTCCAGATGCCAAGGCTGCACCATGAGATGGGGATGAAGGAACGGGAACCAAATTTGTCGAGGCCAGTAAGGGGCAATGAGAATCATTTTGGCTCTCAAGACGGTAGCTTTCTGGAGTACTTGTGGTATTAACGGAAAGGGGGAAAAGGCATAAAGAAGTCCCCGGGGCCAATCCTGGGTAAGAGTGTCTCTGGGGGAATGGCCCAGAAGTGGAAAGAGAGAGAGAAGAAGTCTGGGCATTTGCTGTTTTGGGGTGTAGCAAAAAGGTCGCAGCATGGGCGGCCCCACTTCTGAAAAATCTCCTCCACTATAGATTCTTTGAGAGACTACTCGTGAGGCATGAGTATAGCTCTGCTCAACCTGTCCGCTATTATGTTGGTTTTCCCGGGGATATGCGTTGCAACCAGAAACCGATGAGAGGAGATCGCCCATTGCCAAAGTCTGAGAGCTTCTCGACACAAGGGATAGGACTTGGTTCTGCCCTGCTTGTTGATGTACCATACCACGGACATGTTGTCCGTGTGAACTGCAATTGTCCCTAAGGGAAGAAAGTCGTTGAGGGCTTGCAACGTTAAAAGCACTGCTCTCATCTCTAGGACATTTATGTGCAGGTGGTATTCGAACGGTTGCCACGTGCCGTGGACCATCCTGCCCTAATAATGCCCCCCCCCACCCGATCAGGGAGGCATCCGACGTGATCGTGGCTACCGGGGCCGAGGGAACAAATGGTCTACCCTGATGGACTAGGGGGGAAAAAATCCACCAGGAGAGATGGCTCTTGCAGGTTTGAGTCACAAGGATCTTGTGACGCATGGGTAACTGTTGGAAAGACCATTGGGTAAACAACATCCACTGCAGGAGACGCATGTAAAAATGGGCCAGAGGAAGAAGTGTGATGGCAGCTGCCATAAGGCCTAACACTTTCAGAACCAATCTGGCTTGCACCCTTTTGCTGCGAAGGACCATTCGAATATGGTTTTGGATATCTAGGATTTTCTGGTTTGTTAGGTTTGCTGACATCCGAGTAGTGTCTAGATCTGCGCCTATAAAGGTAATAGATTGGCAAGGCGATAAGGAAGACTTTTCGATGTTGACTGAAATCCCTAACTCGCTGCAGAGACGTAGTGTGTAAACCCTGGCCTGGAGAAGTTGATGCCTGGTGGTGGCTGAGAGGAGCCAGTCATCTAGGTACGGAAACACCTGGAATCCCTGACGTCTCAGGTGAGCCGTGACCGCTGCCATGCATTTGGTGAACACTCTGGGGGCTGTAGTGAGACCAAAGGGCAGGGCTCTGAACTGAAAATGACTGGTCCCCAGCCAAAAGCGGAGAAACCTTCTGGAGCGTCTGTGGATTTTTATATGATAGTACGCGTCTTGAAGGTCTATGGAGCACATCCAGTTGTTTTTGCCCAGAAAGGGAAAAATCGATTGAAGTGTGACCATCCAAAATCTTGCCTTTTTGACAGACTTGTTTAGCCTGCTGAGGTCTAATATTGGTCTCCAATCTCCCGTCTTTTTGGGGACCAAAAAGAACCTTGAGTAGATTCCGGATTCTACATGATCTGTTGGAACAGGCTGGATGGCCCTTTTCTCTAGAAGCTTTGAAACCTCTAGCTTTGCAATTTCCCTTAGACCGGGTGGAACGTCTGGAAGGGATCCTTTTTGAGGGAAGGGGCTTTTCTCGAAAGGTATTTTGTAACCCTCGAATATGATCGACTGTACCCATTTGTCTTGAGAGAGGGAAAGCCAGGCTTCTGGGTACAGTGATAATCTTCCCCCGACTGCCTCCAAGGGTGGGCAGTCGGGCAACATCTCAGGGATGCTGGAAAGGCTTGTCAGAGAGAGGCTCTCTGCTGCCTTGGTTCTGCGGACCCCCTCTGCCCCTAGGGCGGCGTCTGTTGTTATTACCCCCTCTGCCTCTGGAGGTAAACTGACCACGTGTGTGTCAGGCGTGACTCCCTGTGATTTTCGGAACCACATTTTCCCTCCCTTCTGACCTTTGGGATAAGGTCTAGAAGGGGTGGAGAAATGAACTCCTACAGCAGAAAGAGTCTTGCCGTCTTGCTCGCACCTGGTCAAAGTGTCCTTCACCTGAGGGCCAAACAATGTTGTCCCATCAAAGGGAGAGTTCGTGAAGGACGCCTTAAAAGGGTCTGCAAAATTATAAAGCCGCATCCAGGACTGACGTCTGAGAGCCACTCCTGTGCCTGCAGCTCTACTCACCCCATCGGCTGCATAAGAAATGAGCCGCATGGAGGAGTTGGTTATGGAATTCAGGATTCCCAGGTGAGAGGCAATCTTTTCTTGAGCCCCTGCCGCTGACGGATCCTGTACTACTTCACCCAATTCTTTGAGGATGTCTCTTTGAAGTCGGGTGAAGTGACATAAATAATTCAGCGAACGCATAGCAAAGGTCGCTGAGGAAAACATCCGCTTGCCATACCTGTCCATGGTCCTAGAGGATGGACTGGTACGGAAGGATCTGCAAGTTCCTTTTTGGTGGCGGCCGCCACCACCATGGCATCAACCGGGACACCTTTAGTGAGAAACTGTTTTTCAGTGGGGGCCGTGATAAATTTTGAAGGCCTCCTGGGGACTGGTTCCACCGAATCAGGAGATGCCCATGCCTTTCGAGCTATTAATTCCATGAGGGGGTCGAAAGGCGGAGACACCCAGGAGGTGGAGGGTCGAGATCCAAAAGCCTCCAGGTATACCGATTCATCCTCGGAGGGATTAATGGAGGGCCAGTTCCACCTCTGTTTTAGGAGTTCAAGGATGTCTGAAAAGGAGACATCCTCAGAGGGGGATCTTGGGGACCCCTCCGACTCATTTAAATCGGTATCTGATGTCGTAGACTCAGGGAAGTCTAAGTGCTTCCTCTTGCAGGTCCTCTTACGTGGGGGTTCTCCTGAAGGATCAGGAGAAACCTCGGAAGAGGAAGTCCTTCCCAATGGGGAAACCTGGGGCGATGGATCTCTGGGTCCGGGAGCAAGAGAGGGGGAAGAGACATCTACAGGCACCATAGAGGAAGGAGCTAAAGGAACCGACTGCTGACTAAGCTCGGGGGCTAGCACACTCCTCATCACCTCGAATGCTCCCCTCCCAGGGAGGGCCGAGAGACCCCGCTCCGAAGAAACAGGGATCCCCGGCCCCACCGAAAGGGAAGGCTCCGAAGCAGATGTCTGCGCTGAGCTCACCAAGGCCGAAGCTCCGAGAGGGAGAACGGGGTCGGACAAGGGTCCGATGCCACTTGCCCCCTCGGAACCGACCAGGGAAGCCCGACGACCGGATCCCTCCAAGGACGGTCTCAAGGAGGAGATAGGAGTCGAGGACGACGGAGTCGAAAGGTGTGGTATCGGCTCCGAAGCACGAACAGTCACAGTACCAATAATCTCCGGCTCCAAACTCTGTAGGAGAGTCGAAGGAGGAATTTCAGGAGGGTGTGGAATAGCAGTCGTCTGCTGAGACGGGCTATGGAGCATCTGGGCCAGTGCCTGTGATTTTAGTAGCCTACTCACCACTCTCTCCAAGTCATGGTCTGAGAGCCTGGAAGACCTTGATGATCGGCTCCGATGGCTCCGCTCCGAAAGTAAGGGGGAGGCTGGAGCCGAGTGGATAGACTCCAATGAAGGAGATCTAGACCTCTTTCTCGACTGAGCCATCGGAGCCGACGAACCTTCGGTTCCAGTTGGAGCCGACAGCTTGTCGGCTCTGAGCGGAGATAGAGACGTTTCGGCTCCAGCTGGAGCCGAAACATGCTTTGAAGCTAGGGCGTCGGCTCCGGCTGGAGCCAACGCAGGTGCTGAAGCCGGGGTATCGGTGCCGATCGGCGCCGGTACTGAAACTTCCAAGAAGGAAGGATCAGCTCTGGACAGAGCCGATGTCGACTCTGGAGGAGTCGGAACCAAGGCCACAGACTTGGACACCGAAGTCTGGGTCTTGGATGGCTTAGAGGGCTTCCCGGAGCCGACCTTAGCCGGGGAGCTCTCAGGCTTGAGAAGACCCCTGAGGATCAACTTATTTCTATGTTCCTGCAGGACTCTCTGGCTGAAAGAATGACAAATAGCACAGGAGTCCTGCAGGTGTAGGGGTCCCAGGCAATAAATACAAGAAGTGTGACCGTCTGTCAGAGATATCTTCTGACAGCACGAGTCACACTTCTTGAAACCTGAGACACTAGTGTCTTTGGACATGTCTGAGTCCTAACACACACACACACACCAATCAGACCAAAAATTGACACTGACTAAATAAAATTAAGTACAGTGAAAAAACAACACACACACACCTAAAGAAATCCTGACAGGAACTGTGTGGGAGGGTAAGGCCCAAGGCCTGAAAACACAGAAAATATGGATAAGGGGATGGGAAGGTAACGGGAATGGAGCTAGTGAATAAGGTAAACTAAAAAACTATAAAGAGTAAAAATTTAGGGTACTGGGATATCTATTTTTTTCAAAAAAGAGTAATGAAAATCACTTACCAGGAGCTGGTAAAAAGGATGACCTCATTAGCGAAGCGGCAAACGAGATCTGGGTAATCACTGCCTTGCATCATGGGATATGGGGCTGCCTCGAGCTGGTAAAAGTGACTCTCGAGCTTAGCAAGTGCCGAGTCGGAGCCGAGGATCGGCTCCGAACCCATCCATCCAGCAAGAATGAAGGCGAGATTGACAACTTAACATCATAACATTTGACCCTAATTAATTTCCTAAAATTAATTAAATAATTATGTTATTCTTATCCCATAATATTCCTTAATTTTAAAACACTGGAAATGCTTACATTTTCATTTATACCCGGGTATTGTGTTGCATCCAACTGCAACTGCCATTTTAACTCACAAATATCCAGGTGAATATCCAGCATTTTTCCTTGTGCATCTTTAACCAATTGTTGTAAAACAAGAAATTAAAAACTATGACTAGGGAATTCAAGAGAAGATCAAGACGGTCTGGTATGACATCATCCACACAGCTGCAGCAGTTTTTTTTTTTTTTTTTGCCAAACCTGTATGGGTAGACCTGCTGACATCACTCTAATCACTGCATGTAATAACAGTTATAGCTCCACACCCCACTCTGTGCCACATTCTATGGAAATCTGCCATATGATCACAATATTGCCCTCATCACTGTGAGAGTGACAGATCACAGGCAGTGACCTCTCCACCACACCTAGAAAAGGTAAGCCAACAAGTGCTGATTTTTCCCACCCATCTCCTGGGATCATCCAGTTCCTGAGATGCTAATCAGATTGGATCACCTAATTCACAGTTAGGGCTTCATCCATGTACGTGGTGGAGCCTTGTGAATGTAAGTATTCATCACTGACATTCAGTCAACTGCAAACCAGAGCAGGAAATGTGTAAGAAAGTCCTAGAAAATAATCACAGAAAAAGTCAAAGAAAGGCAGACAGGGATGGTTATAATATAATTTAAATTATGTACAATGTTCACATAAAGGCTAACTGGATCCCACAAGGAAAAAAAAAGAAATGTAAGAAGGATTTTCACATGCAACTGGCAGGGGAACACAGGTTTATCAAAAAACTATGTGACTAAATACTTTAAGATATGACAGTGATTCTGTCAAACTGATTTACCTGACACTGCCTCAGTCTAATGTGACCTATGAACTAAGGGATGTTTTTTTTTCAACTAGTTAACAGATTTATTCTCACTTCAATCATAACAAGGAGCAGACAAGGGAGCCCGCAGGATTTTTTGCAGTGGGGTGCAAACCCAGAGCCCCACCCACATAGCTCACCCCGCCCCCTGCCAACACAGTCCCGCCCAAGTCCACCCACCCCCCCAAGCCCCGCCCACACAGCCATTCCAGTGTCCCATTACTTGGCTATTTCTCCCCATTTACTGTAGACAATGTTCAAATCTGTGTGCATACTGTTTTATGCTTTAGTTCTACAATGATTACAGGCAGTTGGATTTAATTTACAACTTTTATTTCAAACATTATAGCCCAAACACTGAGACATTTACTAAACCTAAACAAAGCAATAGTCTTACAATGAAAACAGACTTGGCATTAAAGCTTCTCTACTTTTGAAACTCACATTCAATGAAACAGCATTGAAACCCACATTCAAAGAAAATGCATCTGGCCAGTGGCAGGTTATTTACCTTTGAACTGTTTTCAAGCAATAGGCTCCTTGCATACCGTTAGGGCCATGCAAAAGTTATTTGATTTACCTAATTGTATTAATTATAATATATAATTGAATTATATCCCTTGTATTATATAGCAGCACTTGTTTGAGTGACTCTGCTGAAGTAAAAGTAATCTGAATAATTCCACATTAAAGATATCTGAAACTAATGAAGATGTTGTTGCTAGAAAACAACTGTATATTTCAGTGTTTCATCTACAAATTCAGTGCCTGTTGCCGTCAAAGAATAAATTGCCTGTGTTAAATTTAAAAAATGGTAAGCTTGTATATTGCAATAGAAAATGGATGACAAGCTGAAAAACAGGTTCATAGTTATTAGGCATCTCATCCAAAGGAGGACATCCTGAGGACTGCAGCATACAAATGTATATGCTGTAGGAATAGAACCTCAAGCCTTTACATTAAGATGCAAGTATTCTACTTGTGGTGCTACTAACATAGCTTTAAAACTTTATACCACAATAGAGATACCATTTGCTAAACAAAACAGTTGCACATTGTAAATAAACTTGGCATGAGCAGCAGTGAACTTAGCTTCCCTTAAAACTCACAGTTCCTTGAAAATGCACTTGAAAATTCCACCTGTTAACTCTAACTTGGGCATTTCACTTTCTCACAAACATACCACACCCTTCAAGGCCTCAACCTTAGTGCAAGAAATCTGGACAAAGCCTAAAATAAATAGGGACAGATTATAAATATGGCTCTCAGAAACTTAGAAAATTGCAAGAGTAACAGGATTTGTGTTAGTATGCATTTTTCTAAATGACATGACATCTAAAACTAAAATGTCTCATTTAGCAACTTCAATCCTTTTTAGGAGGAATATGGGGCAAAAATCTGGACAGCTGAGGGGTATGCTACCTCCCTCTTATACACACACCAAATAATTCTGGTCAGACAAATTAGTTCTGGGAACGTTGCACTGAACGGCACCGTGCTTGAGCTGAAGTGGGTGAAATCCTGGTAGCCAGTGATAACTGATCTGCAGCTCAGCAATGTGGAGCATTAAAGCATTTTTAGCAGAGCATTGTTTCATCACTACCTATTGTGTTTGCACATAAGCTGTAGTTATTTTAAACATTTGCCTTTTTTGATTACTACAGAGTACATTTACCCACCAACGCTATCGTGTTTTGACTTCACTGTGGAGCTAGTTGTTGCAGGGCTTGGCTTTTAAGTAAGGTAGCAATGCTTATTTACCATATACCATTAAAGCCACCCTGACCCAACTACAAGTGTACTAACACACAGACACTGGTCTGCAATAAAATGTAATGAGCTTCTGAAAATACTGTAATCCTGTCCTTTTATTACAATGAATATAAAATACTTCGAAATAAGGTAAAAAAGCTTATAATCTTCGACCGACAAAACTACTTTTCCACACTTCAAAATAATAAAATCAAACCCTCAGAAATTTTGGAAAGGTATCTCTACTCTACTTAACCCCAGCAAACCAGATACCCCTACCCCAGACCCAAACGCTCCTGACCAAGACTTGGCTACCCAATTTAACCCTTTTCATTGAATCCATTTCCAAATTAATGTCATCTTTCTCTAACACCACTACATTCGCCAAAACTCCCTTACCATCCCCAACCATCTCTCTACCCCACTCTGCTACTACTTCCTCATTCCCATCTACTACCTCCCATCCCTCCACTCCTCCTACTCCTACTACTTCATCAGCTTCATCTGCCCCTAATTCTCCCTCTTCACACTCCTTTTTTCTCATTTAAACCTATACCCACTTCTACTATAAAGAAATTCCTTATGAAACTGAAGCCATGCACCAAATGCTCCTGATAGCATCCCTTCTTACTTTCTTAGCAAAGCTGCTGAAGCAATCGCTTACCCTATTAGCATTTTAATCAACCGCTCTATCCAAGAATGTATAGTACCCCAAGTCTGGAAAAGGGCCTTTATCATACCTCTACATAAAAGGTGGCAACAACAACAATGTTACTAATTTCCGCCTCATCGCTATTCTGTCCCCCATCTCTAAACTCCTAGAAAAGTGTATCCAACTACAACTCCTTCCACATCTCTTAGATAATCACCTACTAACTCCCACACATGGATTCAGACCACATCATAGCACTATGACCGCCCTCCTCTCCTTCCTTGAAACTGTAAATAAAGCCCGCGACTCTGGCCAAATTGTTTCTACCCTACTACTCGACCTCTCTAAGGCCTTTGACACTCTCTCACAGCCTGCTACTAACTAAACTTTCTAAACTTAACCTATCTCCCTCCTCCTTGAACTGGTTCTCCAGCTACTTATCTAACAGATCTCAAGCAGTCAAATGGAAAAAGGCCACCTCATTTCTAAATACTCCTACTGGGGTACCCCAGGGCTCTATACTGAGTCCCCTTCTCTTCAATATATTTATAAATGATTTCCGCAACTCTATCCCATTCTCAGACATCATCCAATATGCCGATGATTCTGCTATTATCTGCGCCTCTATCCCCTCACTCCTAAAACTGACTCAAGATGCTTTTACAACAACTGAGCAATGGATGAAAAGGAATCACCTAGCACTCAATGCCTCTAAAACCAAATTAATGTTATTCACCCCCTCTAAGGCAACTTCTTTCAATATAAACACATTCCACATCTCTAGACAAAATAATCTACCCCTGGAACTGGTGTCCGAGACCAAGTTACTTGGGGTCCAAATTGATAACCAGCTCAAATTCAACTCCCACCTACAGTTAAATATCAAGAAAACCCATCAAAAACTAGGTATGCTTTACCGACAAAATCATTACCTTACACCTGCTACCAAAATCACTCTCTCTACCTCATTTCTTATCCCCTCCCTTCTCTACGGAGCTCCACTCCTAACTAATCTACAGACCTCTCTGAAAACACAACTTTCCTCTTGCTACAACAAAATTGCCAAGTTCGCTACCAACCACAAGTCCTCCACCCACCACTGTTCCTCTCCAAAAACTAAAAATGGCTAGAGCTACCCAGTTATCTCACATATACTCAACTAAATCTTGCACATAAGCTCATTTTCAACCCCTCCCTTTGTCCCTCCCTTTCATCAGCCTTTAAAATGCACCTTCCTGCTAGAGTATTAAGGTCCAACAATCAAAATCTATTAGAAGTATATAAACCAACTCGTCCCCAGGCAAAATCTTCTGTCTTATGGCCTTGCATGCCTTTGGAACTCCCTACCACCTTCCATTCGCACCACCCCCAACCATTTTATATTTAAAAGATCTCTTCACTCACATCTAGTATCCCAGTGGGAATGCTCTTGCTCCCACCCCACATAACTAACACTTGCAAACTCCATCTTCTTTCTTCCTCTGTTTCCTCCTGCAACTTTCCTAATTACCCACCCTAACTCATACATATTATTATTCCTACAATAATCAGAAAGAATATACTAGGCCACACTTCCCAAGTATTGCTTCCCTAATACGTTATTGCTTCTCAGTGCTTTTCTGCATTGCTTCCTAATATGTTATTATTCCTCAATATTGTCATGAAATGCTTCCAAATATGTTGTTATTTCTCAGTGCTTTTGTGCTAAATTTCCCTTTAGTCTGTATTACCTATTAATTTCATCACTAGATTGTACTCGCTCTAGTTTTTGTTGTATTATTTGCAAATTGTTATTTCTTGTATGATTAACTTCTGTGTAATTGTATAATTTGTATATCTATTAATAACCTACTTAGTTTTGGAGCTTTTCTCCCCAGGACTCCATTGAAAACGGGTTCATTTGGCCCAATGGACTATCCTGGCAAACCAACTGCAAATAAAATAAATAAAATACTGTCATATGCATTTCAATACCCAAGGCTTATACATTATCTAGTCATGTAAATATTCTCTGCATGGCAACAACGAAAAGGCTTTCAATGCTGGTAATTCTTTAACAATATACTTACTAAAGCTTACTTGCATCTTACAATATCCGACAAGCTTACTAAAGCTTACTTGCATCTTACAATCTCCGACAAGCTTACCTGATGTTTATTAAACCATGGCTACTTAAACAGAGCAACAGGGCACTGTGACAGCATACAGTTCCAGAATAAGAAGCATAAATCAACAGTACAAAAATCTGATAGAAAACCAGAACATTTTGCAAAATCAAGGACAGATGAAAAGCCACGGTCGTATTTGTGATCTACTTTGGATGGGGGAATACTCTGCACACTTACACTGCATAACTGCTCCTTGCCTTCCATGGACACATCCAGAGCCACTACAATGGGGAGAGGGGTGCAATAAGTATGTCACAATTTGAAATGTCTCTGGCTGACCGTGATGGATCTGACACTCATACCTCTCAACTTCAGAGCAAGAAATCTGGACAAAGCCATACATAGAACTAGAAGTGTGACACAAGCCCAAATATAAGGCCAATTTTTAAATATTGCTCTTATAACTTAAATAGAACAGGTAGATCTTGCATTAGTACAAATTTTCTGAAGGGTATGAAATCTGAAACTCAAATGTTTGCCATTATTTTCTAACTTCAATCTTTAATGACTTGCCACTAATTTGCCAGAAAACCACAATTTTATGAAAAACGGACCAAAATGTGATGCAAAATACCTGTCAAAAAGGGACACCTTTTAATATTAACAGTTAACTTGAAGCAGCTAACAAAATAAGAGCATCCACATGCATTTCTGAAATAAAGGTAATCTATAAGTGATCATTACAGTTATATATAATTGTAAGCCCTCCACATTTTCTTCCAAAATTGCCATTTTGCAGGAGGGATTATTAGGGGAGAGCAACATTTTGAGCCAGAATTGGGGACAATTGAGATGTTTGGATATTCCTAATCTACAAAGTGATTTGCACGTACCTCTCAACCTCTTAATGCAGGAAATCTGAACAAGGCCAAATATATTGGGGAACATACAAACACTACTAAAAATTGCTCTTGTATAAACGTAAAGACAGTCTTGCATTAGCATGCATTTTTCTGAAGGTTATGGCATCTGAAACTCAATGTCTGTCATTTAATGGCTTCATTCCTAAATGATTTGCTAGAAAATCACAAATTTGAGGAACAAACCAAAAATAAGCAGCAAATATCTATTCATTCTGCAAAGATATGGACAACTGAGAGGTATAGTTCAACCGGGGCTGTCTGAGCTTGCTACCCCCCCTCACAAAATCATGGTCAAATGGAGCCTCCCCCCTGCAGCCATTCCAATGTCCCATTCCTTGGTTATTTTGCCCCGTTTATCATAAACACTAATGTGCATACTGCTTTAGTTCTGCGATGATTTAGGATTTCATTTGAAAGTTTTATTTTGCATTTTACAGCACAAACCCTAAAACATATCTGTTAAAGCAATGCAGTCTCACAATGAAAACAGACTAACATTAAAACTTCTCTGCTCTTGAAACTCGCATGCATTGAAACAGCACTGAAACCCACTTTCAGAGAAAATACATTTTGCCAATGGCAAATATTAACTCTGGGCTGTCTACAAAATCATAGGCCCCTCGAACATAACATACACGTGCTCTTTGATACACCTTCCTGACTGTATTACATTATATTCCTTGTACAATACAGTACAGTTGTTAGAGGGCATTTTAAATTTATTGTTTTGAACATTTTTCCAGTAAACAATGAAACAAAAAGCATCCACCAATGACAAAACTGCCCAATTCAGAACATTTCCATCATAAAAAGTCTACTCAAGTCCACCAGTATCAGTAAAAAATATACACAATCTCTGAACTAGTAAACTCCACATTGAAAAAATTTGTAACTAATAAAGAGGTTGCTGCTAGCAAACACTTTATATGTCATTGTTTAATCTACAAATAAAGTGCCTGTTACCCTGAAGAATAAATTGCTTTTGTTGCATGCAATAAAAAAATGAAAAGCTAGTAATACCGCAATAGGGAATGGATAGCAAACTGTTAACAGGTTCATAGTTACTAGGCATCTTTGCCAAAAAGACTGCAGCATCCACCCCCTTTACAACACAATACAGCATCAGCAATGCATTTACCTACTGTGGGAGTAGAACCCACAGCCTTCAGCATCTAAAGCAAGTACACTATCTGTTGTGCTATTAACAATGCAAGCAGACTAAACACAAGCAGCACTAAACTTTTGCTCCCCTGCAGCTCTCAGCTCCTTGTAAAATCTACTCGACACTCAGCTGTATCTCTGAACTTTTCAGCACAAGAAATATGGAAAAAGCCAAAATTTATTGGGGGGGGGACAAAAGGCCAAAAACCAGGGACACATTTTAAACATTGCTCGTATAATGTTTGAAAGTTGCTAGAATAAAATGCTGCGTTACCACCATACATTTCACTGCCACGTCTTGAACCCAGGGGACCCCGTGCAAAACAGTCAGAGCAACATACCACTACGCCAAATCAACTGTTTTGTGAAAGAGGAAGACTGAAACTTAAATAGCTACCATTTAGTGAATTCAGTTCTCACCATAGCACAGCTGTCAACCTCTTAGCACAAAAGACCTGAACAACCACCAAACATTCAGTGAATTCAGTTCTCACCATAGCTCTCAGCCTCTTAGCAAATAACACCCGGACAAAGCCAGTAATGGGAGAATATAGCCCCCAAACATATTCAGTGAAATCAGTTCTTACCATAGCTCTCAATATTAGCAAAAAACCTGGATGAAGCCATTAAATACCTTAACAAAGCCAATACTGGGTGAATACAGCCCTCAAACATATTCAGTGAATTCAGTTCTTACCATAACTCTCAACCCTAGCACAAAACCTGGATGAAGCCAATAATGGGGGGAATACAGTCCCAAACACTACCTCAACAAAGCCAATACTGGGTGAATACAGCCCCCAAACATATTCAGTGAATTCAGTTCTTACCATAACTCTCAACCCTAGCACAAAACCTGGACGAAGCCAATAATGGGAAGGGGGAATACAGTCCCAAACACAGGGATACATTTCAAATATCCATCTTGTACACTTAGAAAATTGCTAGAATAAAAGCTTTCATTACCATGCACTTTCTGAAGAATATGAAGTCTGACAAGTGTGTCCATTTTTTTTAACTTTTGTTAACCAGGAAAGTCTGACTTTGAAAAAAAAAAAAAAAGGTAATTTTTAGCAGAGGCCCAGGGAGAAACACTCCAGACAGCCAAGAATAAAACCAGAGAACATGTAGCTGTCAGGCAACAAGGACCCAAATGCAGAAACCACAGATTTTATGAGGAACAGAAAAAGTATGAGGGAAAATCCTGCAACATTTTTACAAATGGTGGTGGGTAGGGAATTTAGGCTCTTGCCACCTGGGCCCAAGGTACAGGGTTCAAGCCTTATTCTCTACCCACCACCATGTACACCTGGGGCATTTTACACACACACACACACACACACACACACACACACACACACACACACACACACACACACACACACACACACACACACACACACACACACCTCTCTACCTGAAAGTGTCCCATCTTCCTTCCGTTCGTTTCAGGTCCCGCTGCCGCTTGCTAAGTGTCCCATCTTCCGGTCGTTTCAGGTCCTGCTCCCGCTTGCTAAGTGTCCCAGGCCATCTTCCATTTGTTTCAGGTCCCGCCTGTGTGAGTTCCCGCTCACAAACCTCTAACCGACAGCGATGATGTCAGCACGCCTGCGAGTGGACTATTCGGACTTCTTTCTTCTTAAAGGAGAACGTACGTAAAAAAAAAAAAAACTTTTTTTGTAATTATCTAGCCGATTCCAGGGGGGTGCAAGTGCACCCCCTTGCACCTGCCTGCGGGCGCCCTTGGGAACAGAGTCTATTTTGCATCATGTCAGCCACCTAAACCTCTGTGCAATAAACATAATTTCAGTCTGTACATGGCTGTATGAGTAATAGATTAGAAGTTAAGTCCTGTTACATACCTTCAAAGAAAACTATAGACTTGTCTCACACTTTGTGTAACTTTGGTAAAATAAAAAGAAAACCACAAGTGATAATGGAGCACTATATCACACAAAATAAACTTTAATCCACTGGTTTAGCACTTTCAGCCCAAGAATTAAGCCTTCATCAGAACAAAGTGTTAAAAAACTGTCTCATTTTTATACCATCATCAATACACATCACACCAATCAAATCTCATTTTACTTAAACTTAATGTAAAAACTGTTAAAATGTGTTTAAATAAAAATGCATTTTAAATAAAGCATACATTTCTAACAAACATATAAACTATTTACATTTGTTGTAATAAGCTTTTCTTTTCAACACAGCTTTATAGTTGACACCATAAAAAACTTCAGTGGGACACTGCCTTTTTGAAATACAGTTTGGATGTAAAACGGGTCCCTAAGGGTCTGCAGGTACACAACACTCCTAATGGTATTTTTAGCAACACTTTTCTTAACAAATGGCATAAGATCTGTGAGGACACAGGTTTGGTGTTCCTAAAAGTGCTTAAGGAACACCACGAAGAAGAGGAGCTCGAACTTGCTTACTGGATCGATGGACTTGTAGACAAACTTAGTTTAGCTGCCTTACCAAAAGAAATTGATGATGTTCTAAGGCGAATACAGTCTAAAGTTAATGCCTTAGACAATTCTTTGAAGCAAAAGAAGAAGAAAGTAGACAGAGATCACAGGCTGTACAAAGAAAGGAAATGCCATTCCACCTCAAAACCTGCAGAATCAGCAAGCAACACCATTGAGCTGACGTCACCGTAGAACTTTGCAAGAGGGGAGGAAGAAGCTGTTAGAGAGAATAGAGGTTTTCACCATCAAGAAAGTAGCAGATTTTCCAAGCCTTTTTTATCTCGGCGCTCAAAGCATCTGCAGAAGAAAAGGACAGTGCAACATGGCGAATGGGAGACTGTGACACCAGGGAAGCAAAATGTCCCACTGAGGATGAATTTGAACAGTTACAACAATCCGACAGTGATGCAGGTAGCCGAAACTTCGAATCAAGCCAGTGTTTACCCTTTGTTTTGCAGAGGGAAGAATCAGGAATGGCATCAAACACACAGGTAATGCCTATGGATTTTAAAATATAAAACTTGTCAAAGAGGGTCTTCACAGAAGCAGAGACTAACTTACTAAAAAAAGGTTTTAATTTTGTGCCCTCCAGAAGAGCAGACATTGTGGACACTGTTGTCAATATAAAAGCATATACCAGAAAACTGAACTTAAAATTGTTAATGGGGAATCAATAAGGTAAACAAAAGGGTGATTTTGTTACACCTAGCACTTTTAACCCACCCTTGCACCCTGTATTAAAAGCATTTGAGGAACTGTGTGAAATAGAAATTAGGGATTTGTTAAACAAAAGAAGCAAGAGAAAATTTTATAATATGACAGTAGAACAGCAAATGATTTTCAACTCCATTAAGGATGATATGTCCATCAGGGTCAAGCGTGCAGACAAAGGGGGTTCAATGGTCATAGTAAATTCTGATGATTATGTGAAGGAAATGCAATTATTATTAGCAGATGAAACTGCATATAAAAAGGTTTCCAAAGGTGATGTCCTAAAAGCGTATAAAAGAATAGACTCTTGGCTTTTTGAAGCCTTATCAGAAGGTTTGATTTCTAGGAACATATATGAGTTTTTTGTAGTAGACAAACCCAAGATAGGGCACCTCTTTGGTATTCCAAAGATACATAAGGATGGGCACTGTCCCCCTTATAGTTTCTTTACCAGCATCGAAGTTAGAGCCATGTTCCAAGTTTATAGATAGAACTTTGCTTGAGATAGTGCAGAAGACAGACTCCTTTATTAAGGATTATTTTGATTTTTTTTTAAGTAAAAATCAATAAAATTAAGGTTGAAGCTGGTGATTTGCTGGTGAAAGTTGATCTGGCATCTTTATACACCTGCATTCCTCATGACGTGGGGTTAGAGTGGGTTGGGAATTTGTTAATTAATAGTGGAGAATATGAATTAGAAGAGTGCAGGTTCATGTTGGAATTTATGGATAATATTCTTTCATACAATTACTTCATGTTTGACAACGAACATTTTTTGCAAACGAAGGGGTGGCAATGGGTGCCAGGATGGCTCCCAATTATGCCAACTTAGTTCTGGCTTACTGGGAAAAGAACATTATGTCCAAATTTACCAACAGACAGAAATTTGTGAGTTATTATCGTTTTATTGACAATTTGTTTTTTATTTGGAGAGGCACACAAACTGAGCTCTTACAAGTTCATTGTAGACATGAACAATAGCACCTCTTTTTTTACACTTTACTGGTAGCTGGGATAATTGTAAGATATGTTTCTTAGTTTTAGAAGTTATTAAAGAGGAAGGTAAAGATTCTTTTGGGTTCTGTATCAGTTATAAGAATGTGGCAAGCAATGGTCTTTTGATTTACTCTAGTATGCATCCCACTTATGTGAAATATAACATTATAAAGGGGCAGTTAGTAAGGCTTAAGAGACTTACAACAGATGAAGCACAGTTAGATTTGTTAGTGCAGGAATTGCATTCTAGATTTAAAAACAGGGGGTACCCTTCTAAAATAGCCCAAGACATTATTAGTACAAGTGAAAGGGAGGGGCTTAGTGGAAACAGATGAAACAAGAAGGATTGGGTAATGTCCATGTTGTTAACCTTTACTTTAGACAGTAAAGAAATTAAAAACATAGTGTCCAACAACTGGAGAATATTAGTTTCAAATAGTGATCTTCAGATGGTAGCAGGAGAAGCCCCCATGTTTGTTAACACAAGAGGAAGGAATTTCAAAGAAATGTTAGAAAGTGGACAAAGAAAAAAGCCTCAAGGCAACATAGGTACTTTTAAATGTAAAATTTGCAATTTTTGTAAATACATTTTAGAGGGAGCAGATTTTAATGTTGCAACTCAGAGCAAGATGTGGCACGTTCCAGACATTTTAATTGTAAATCTACATTTGTGGTATACATGGCAAAATGCTCCACTTGTTCTTCATTCTATATTGGGAAAACCAATAGGCAACTTAAAAACAGAATGTATGAACACTATGCCATCAAAAAGAAACATTTAGATAATGCTCTTTACAAGCACACTTTAAACTGTGTGAGTAGCAATAACAGTGTTAAGTTTCTTTTTACAGTTATAGATCATGTTCCATTGGGCTTTAATGGAGACAGAGATAGGAAACTAGATTTTAGAGACTTTAAATGGCAGGTTTTACTAGATGCATGCAGGGCACCAGGGCTTAACAATGGTGTCAACTATAAAGCTGTGTTGAAAAGAAAAGCTTATTACAACAAATGTAAACAGTTTATATGTTTGTTAGAAATGTATGCTTTATTTAATTAAAATGCATTTTTATTTAAACACATTTTAAACAGTTTTTACATTAAGTTTAAGTAAAATGAGATTTGATTGGTGTGATGTGTATTGATGATCGTATAAAAATGAGACAGTTTTTTTTAACACTTTGTTCTGATGAAGGTGTAATTATTGGGCTGAAAGCGCTAAACCAGTGGATTAAAGTTCATTTTGTGTGATACAGTGCTCCATTATCACTTGTGGTTTTCTTTTTATTCCTGTTACATACCTATCAAAACAATCTCAAAGTACCTGTGGCTGTTTCCATGACACATACTAACAATCAGTGTATCAACAATACAAGCAGCCAAATTAAAAATTGTGATGGCAGCAGACATACTACAGAACGTGCAAGACAGGGGTAGGCTGGCAAAATTCTTAAGGTCTTTACCTCACAGACACAAGGCACAGGGTTTGTTTCTGATCTCTGCTTATTGGCTAAGCTTGGAAGAGTCTACAGACTGACAACACAGTATAAAACTAAACTAATTGATAATACTGCTAGATTGGTAACCAAAAAAATTGAAAGCATGCAGATTAATGCAACTAAAACCAATCAGAGTAGTATCATTTTTGTAGTAGTTACAGCATATTGTACAGGTGCTGTATTGTAACTTCATGTTTCTTAAATTCTCCACTCGTATAACTCTGATACTGCACCAGTTCATAGTCCACCCATCTTTTGTCTATGGCTTAAGCCAATGATAGTGGCTGGCGTAAGTGTTCACAATACTGCTTTGCATAAACAAGTCCTCAGTTATTACGTTACTGTTCAACATTCATGTTCCACTCATGCTGTTTCTCAAAGTATTGCTGATGTCTGGCACTATCCAGGAGATTCAGCTTTATGAATTATTAAATAATCTGTATAAAACAATCTCACATCTGGAGACAGGCTTCAGTTATCATGAATACATCTATTTATAAGTTAAAGAAAGAAGCTTAATTTAAAAAAAGAAAATGAATGTAGAAGAGATTTACTAGTTAGCTATTGCAGTGTGATAGCTAGTAGGTGCATAACATCTGCAATACGAAACAAGAGTAAAAGAAAGAGGAAAAAAGGCAGACATAAAATAATATTGTAACAGCGTTCTGAAACATTAATAGAAGCACAAAGGGAACCCATAAGAAAGACACACAAATGAGTAAGTGACCAGGAAAATAACATCAAGAAGCAACAAATTCTAGAAACAAGACACTTTACATAGGGTATTACTGTTACACTGGCATTATGACTGTGTACTATTGCTTATTTATTTTGATTTGTTGACCAGTCAGATGCACTGTTCCAATAGATTTTCATCATTCATAAACCATGTTGTTATGCGTATGCAACATGAATAAATGCCAACCAGAAAAGTCAAAAGTGCACAGGTATTAATCAACTATGTGAAGCTGGGTTACGTTTGTACATGACAGATGGACTTGCAAGGAAGAAATCTGTAGAACCAGCTCTTATGGGATTACTCAAGGGAAAAAAATGACTTTTGAGACAAAAGAAACAAAAAATAACTGAGATATATATTAGGATGAGGTAAACTGTGCTTGCATAAGAAAGGAACAATATATGAAGACCTTATAGTTTGACAGTCTAAAGAAAGTGTGACAGTCCCTATTCCAAGCCAGTAATCAAGGACCCTCAATCCTCATCACTGACACAGGTGAGGGAACGGCCACTAGGAAAAAAAATGGATACACACATTATTTTCAGATGCAGCTCTTTGGACCAAGCACAATTTCCATTAAGAGCACACAGGAAGCACACTCCAGATCTGAGGCTGGACTCTCTTTCTCTCTCTCTGTCTCTAGACCCCAAACAAGACTCCACACTTACCACTTTGGAGCTCTGTGTCCCTGTTCTAAGTAGCTGACACAAACTCTTGGATATCTGATTTAGACACACACACACACACACACACACACACACACACACACACACACACACACACACACACACACACACACACACACACACACCTGGAAAAGGACTGGCACAGATTTACCAGCTGTCTCCTCTCTGCCCAGACTATAAGGTAATTACTCTGCCACCAGTCAGCTACTCTAAAACTCTTACAAGGGTACCCAATTACACTGAGTAAAAATAATACTAATACAAATGGTAGAGTTTGACCAATGCAGCAGGGCTTTCAGGGGCAGCCACAATATCATTAAAATAAGTATAAGTTCTCTTAAGATGTTAAAGGTATTCTCTAAAACAACAGCCACAATGAAAGGTATAGAAATAATTAATAATAAATAATAAAGTAGAAAACATGAGAATACTGAATATCTAGTTACAATAAATACCAGAGTTTCAATCACTTGAGATATAAAAAAACACAGTTAGATAGATTCACACATATGCAGAAAAACAATACTTAACTAATCTCACTATATTTTCGTGACTGACTACAGAATTACTGTTCCCTAGTTAACTTACTACAGTAAGGCAAGATGATGAGTGTTGAGTTGCTTACTACAGCAAGGCAAGATGAGGTGTGTGGCTGTATGAGATATCTGTGAGAGATCTTTCCTGTCAGGTTCCGAGAAACAAAGTGTTGATAAGAGAGTTTGTTATATCTCTCACTAACAGCTAAAAAAAATCATTTTGGTGCTGGTTATGGAAAAATATCACAACTGGTCACCTGACTCTGGTACAATACACACCCAGAGCTTTGCTAAGATCTGCTGCAACATCTGAAAGCTATAAAACAATTTCAAAAATTTCCACCCTTCCAGGGTAGCAATGAGTTCACCCCTAAGGACAATGCAGTAATATTCCTAGTCCTGTTTTTCCAGACATGTTTGTCTTTGGCTGCAATCAGACCTGCAAGATAAAAATCTTTATGGCCTAAACCAACCCATTTAATTTTCAACCTATTTTTTTTTTTCAAAATTAGCAGGACTGAGGTTAACCTCTTCCCTTCCAGAATTCTCTGTTAATACATTTAATCAGTTATAATAATACTGTCTCACATACATTTATATATCTCTTGTCTATCCAGCAGGACCCACTGTTGATACATTTCTAACAAAAACAACTTTGCAAACACATTTTAACACAAGCACCTGTACAAATCAGTATGATAGTCAAATGACACGAAATTCTTTACAAAACACCAGATAGCTATTTTGGCATATGTTACACATGCACTGTCCTACTCTCCCTGGCACAGATGGCACTACTTCATATCATCACAGAAAGAATGTTGAGATGTTACACATGCACTGCCCTACTCTCCCTGGCACAGATGGCACTACTTCATATCATCACAGAAAGAATGTTGAGTTTTACCAGATTTTAATACACTGAATGTAGATAACACTAATGAGAACTACTACAGCCAGGAGCATTACAGATATATTTCCACAGCCAAGCTTCAGGTACTGGACAACACAACCTGTACCTACAGTGGAAATGGAAGCAAAGGTGAAAAAATTGTAAAATATCTTGAAGATGTCACAATTTAGAATTAGCTTATCTATCTATCTATCTATCTATCTATCTATCTATCTATCTATCTATCTATCTTTTTATTTGGAGCAGGTGAGTACATTAGGTGATGAGGGTGCTTTCTCAACCACAATATGCTTTTATTAAAAATAAAAAGAATAAACAAAACAGCCGGTAACAGAACAAGTCATTGCAGTGGTTAGAGCAAGGGTGTTCAACCTTTTTGGCTCAGGGGCCGCATGCCTTATCTGGCAAGGTTTGGGGGGGGCACATTAACATGTCCAACTGTATCTGTCCATTCAAAACAATTTGTTATAGGACATACTGAGGGCCAGACAAAAATGCTTTGGTGGGTCTAATTATGGCCCTAGACCAACATGTTTAACACCCGTAGGTTTCAGTAATATATGAGAAAGTAAATAAAAGCAAAAGAGGTCACTTCTGAAAAACATAATGCAAGAAAGGACCACAAATTCATGTACAGAAATCAGTAAAAAGAAGTTATGTTCTTACCATAACGTTCCATGTGGAGTGTTCATCTCGCCTTTGTTCTTACACACGGGGTCCTCGGCTCCGAGTCGGCCGCATAGCAAAGCTCTGCATCTTAGAGAAGCTCGAGACCAGGCTATATCCCACAATCCTCCCTGCCATTACTCAGATCTAGTTTGCAAGCAAACCAGACCAACAATAACCCTGAGGTGCTAAGGCTACATACTGCCACAAAAATTCAGAGACACTATCTCTCTGATAAATTAACTAAAGGGTAACGAAATATACCCCATGAGGTAAGAGGCAATATACCTGGAAGAGGTAAAGACATGTGGACCAGAATCTAGTCCTACTCGTTCTTCCAAACACATGAGGGAGGGAAGGGGGGAATGTAAGAACAAAGGCGAGATGAACACTCCACATGGAACGTTATGGTAAGAACATAACTTCTTTATGTGAGAGTGTTCAATCTCGCCGTTTGTTCTTACACACGGGTAGCATCCCTAGCTCCATCACCCTGAATGACTCATGGAAGAACGTTCCTGAGCACAGTGGAACCAAAAGATGTCCTGTCTTTGGAGGCTTTGTCAACTCTATAATGAGCGATGAAAGTATGTGGTTTAGACCACGTGGCTGCTGCATAAATCGTGTCCAAAGGCAGGCGAGCTGCATGAGCCAAGGAAGTGGAAACAGATCTAGTAAAATGGCCCTTAGGTTTGGTGGGCAAGGCCTGATTCGACTTAGAATACACAAAAGCTATACAATCAGTAAGCCATTTAGAAAGCGTACGTTTTGTAACTGCCATGCCCTTTTTATTGTCCGCAAATGCAACAAAAAGTTGATCTGTTTTCCTGTAATCCTTAGTCCTGTCCAAATAAAATCTTAGCTGTCTGTAGACATCTAACTTGTGCAGCATATATTCCAACTTGCTGGTATGGTTTTTGAAGAAAGTAGGGAGTTCAATGGACTGATTAATATTTATGACAGAACATACCTTAGGAAGGAAAGACGGGTTTGTTCGTAAGGAAACTCTATCTGGGTGGAAAATTAAGTAAGGTGGTTTAACTGATAGTGCTTGCAGCTCTGACACTCTCCGAGCTGAAGTAACCGCTACAAGAAAAAGAGTCTTCCACGACAAAAACGTCAGGAGGCAAGAAGAGGCTGGTTCGAAGGGTGGCAACATTAGTTGCGACAATAACAAATTTAAATTCCATGGGAATAAAGGGTCTCTGACGGGCGGTCGAAGATGGAAGGAACCTTTCATAAAAGCCTTACAAAGCCTGTGGGACATAACAGAAGAACCGTCCTCACCAACATGGAAGTTGGATATGGCCGCCAACTGTACTCTTAGTGTGGAAGTAGAGGCTCCTTCGTGGAAAAGGATGGATAGAAATTCTAGAACTTTATGTAAAGGAGCAACCAGGGGGTCCAAGTGTTGGCTAGATGCCCAGTACACAAAGCTTTTCCATTTACTCCTGTAGAGTTTTGTAGTGGAAGCCTTATGAGAGGCAACCAAAATGCGTTGAACTGCCGGAGAAAGGGGAAGTGGAGCAGCCAAGCTGCTAGTTTGAGGGATAGAAGAGACGGGTGAGGAACTCCCGACGAATGTGTCAGTAGATCTGGAACTGGGTCCAGGATCCACGGTTCCTCTGTTTGATGGGCTCGAAGAAAGGGGAACCATATCTGTCGAGGCCAGAATGGGGCTATGAGTATAATTGTCCTTTCCAGGTTCATGGCTTTCTGAAGAAATTTGGGAATCAAGGGGGTGGGTGGAAATGCATATAGGAGACCCGGGGGCCAATCGTGTATCAGTGCATCCCTGGGGACATCCCCTGGAGAGGGTAGAAGGGCAAAATAGCTTCTGCATTTGGTATTCATCGGGGAGGAGAATAGATCGCAGCAAGGCTGGTCCCATTTGCGGAAAATTCTTTCCGCCACCTGTAGTTTGAGGGACCACTCGTGAGGTAACAGGATGGCTTTGCTCAACCTGTCCGCAATGACGTTGGATGACCCCGGGATGTACGTTGCTATCAGAAAGCGACCCGTGGACTCTGCCCATTGCCAAATTCTCATGGCCTCTCTGCATAATGGGTAAGATCTGGTTCCCCCTTGTTTGTTTATGTACCAGACTACAGACATGTTGTCTGTCTAAACTGCTACTGTTCCTAGAGGTAGGAGGGTTTGAAAGTGTTGCAACGCCAAGAACACCGCCCTCATTTCCAGAACATTTATGTGCAGGTTGTAGTCCATGTTGGACCATTCCCCTTGGACTGTTCTTCCCTGAAAAAGTCCCCCCCACCCTATCAGAGAAGCGTCCGTAGTTATCGTGGCTGTCGGATTCGGTAGAACAAATGGACGACCCATAGTGAGATCCTGACTGAACACCCACCATGAGAGGTCTCGCTTGCAAGAATCTGTTATCAGAATCTCATGCGTTAGGGGTAACTGCTGGAATGACCACTGCGTGAACAGCAGCCATTGGAGGAGCCTCATGTGCAATCTCCCCATAGGAACTGCAATCAGGGATGCTGCCATGAGTCCCAAAACCTTCAACACCAATTTGGCTGGGGCTTTCCTGCATTGCAGTAGAAGAAGAACCTGTTCCTTGAGGGATGAAGCCCTTACTTGAGGGAGCTTTACCAGTTTTAAGCGCGTATCTAGGTCTGCTCCGATGAATGAAATATGCTGTGAGGGCAGTAAGGCAGATTTTTCGAAGTTTATGGAAATCCCTAGGTGGGAACAAAGGTTGACTGTATAGTCTCTGGCTTGCATGAGGTGACGCTCGGTGGTGGCGGTGAGGAGCCAGTCGTCCAGATAGGGAAACACCCGGAATCCTAGACATCTCAAGTGAGACGCTGCCACTGCCATGCATTTGGTGAATACCCTGGGGGCTGAGGTGAGCCCAAAGGGCAGGGCTCGAAATTGAAAATGACTGGCTCCCAGCCGGAAGTGCAGGTGATCTCTGGATGGTCTGGCCATCTTGATGTGGTAGTACGCGTCCTTGAGATCTATCGAGCACATCCAGTCGTCCTTCTGCAAAAATGGAAGGATTGATTGAAGCGTGACCATCCGGAACTTTTCCTTCTTCACGAAGGTATTGAGATTGCTGAGATCCAAAATGGGTCTCCAGTCCCCTGTCTTTTTGGAACTAAAAAGAACCTTGAGTAAGTTCCGGATCCTTTTTTGGTCCACCGGGACTGGCTGAATGACTCTTTTTTTTGAGCAGCTTTGAAATTTCTATTGCTGCTGGGCATCGCAGACAGGGTGGCACATCTGGAAACCTTCTTTGTTGGGGTGGAGTTGACATAAAGGGGATTTTGTATCCTCTGGTTACAATGCTTTTTACCCAGGAGTCTGAGGTGAGAGTTAACCAGGCCTGTGGGTATAAAGCCAAGTGACCCCCGACTGCCTCCAGAGCAGGACAGTCGGGCCCCCATTCAGGAGTGCTGGAAAGGCTTACCAGGGATAGGATCCCTGTCGCCTTGGTTCTGTGGACCACCTCTGCCGCCGGGGTGACGTCTTCCATGTCTGCCCCCCCCTCTGCCTCTGGGGGGGGGGTCACTCTTTGTGGCCTGGAAAGATCCCTGAGGTTTACGGAACCACATTTTTCCGCCTCGTTGCCCTTTGGGGTATGGTCTAGATGGAACGGAAAAATGGACTCCGACAGCAGACAGAGTCTTTCCTTCTTGCTCATACCGAGTTAATGTCTCTTTCACTTTGGGCTCAAAAAGAGTGGCACCATCAAAGGGGGCGTTGGCGAAGGAAGATTTGAAGGCTTCCGCAAATGAGCACAGCCGCATCCAGGATTGTCTTCGTAGCGCAATCGCTGAAGCTGCGGCTCTACTCGACCCTTCAGCCGCATACGAGATGAGCCTCATGGACGAGTTCACTATGGAGGTAAGGGTGTTAAGCTGTGCTGTTACCTTATCTGAAACAGCAGCATCTGTGTTACCCTGGAGGGTATCTCCCAGCTCCTTGATGAGATCCCTCTGTAGACGTGTAAAATGTGTCAAATAGTTTAGCGAACGAATGGAAAAAGTCACTGAACTAAAAACGCGCTTCCCGTATCTGTCCATAGTCCTAGAATCCTTATTAGGAGGATGAACAGAAGAGGAAGACTCAGACATCTCCTTTTTAGTGGCTGCAGCCACCACCATAGCGTCAACCAGGACTCCTTTGGTGAGATAAGTCTTGTCCTGGGGAGCGGTAATAAATTTGCTTGGTTTTCGAGGGACCGGTTCCACTGTGTCTGGTGTCTCCCACGCCCTTCGAGCAATCAAATCCATTAATTCATCGAAGGGTGGAGTAACCCAAGAGGTAAAAGGTTGAGCACCAAAAGCCTTCAGCAACACCGACTCGTCCTCAGTGGGGGCTAGGGACTGCCAATCACCCCTCTGTTTTAAAATCTCCAAGATGTCCGCAAATGAGACATCCTCGGAGGGGGATTTTGGGGACCCCTCTGACTCATCCAAGTCAGTGTCAGAATTTAGAGATTCCTGCGGGGAATCTAAGTGCCTCCTCTTGCACAATCTTTTCCTCGGAACCTCATCGGAGGGGGATTCCGGTGAGGCCTCCGAGGAACAGGGGGCACCATCTGGGGGTGGCTGAGACAATGGTGCTCCACGCTTTGGATGTGTCGTGGGAACAGAAACAGAGAGCGGCTCCTTAGGGGAGGGAGAAGACGCCTCCGATGAAGTGGTTGTCTGTGTAGACAAAACCTTCCTCATAAGGTCAAAAACCCCTGAACCTCGGGTCGAGGACTCCCCCGGTTCCGAAGAACATGGAAGAATCCCAGACACGGGGCCCATGGGTCTTGACCCCGAGGACGGAGCCGAGCCAATCTGCACCGAGGCCCGGAGAGGGAGAGTCGGCACCAAAAGGTCGGTACGACTCTCGGTCCTGGAACCAAGGAGAGATCGTCGACTCCGCGACTCACCTATAGGTTCCGAAGGAGTCGAGGTCAATGGTGTCGATCATGCAATGGACTGTTTCGGCACCGAGGGCTCCACTATCCGAGGGCTCCACTATCATCGGCTCATCCTTTTCCGGCTCCGAAGACTGGATGGGTCTCGAAGGAGGACCTGTTGGAGATAAGGGAAGGCCTTCTAGTTTCGACACCAATTGGGAGGAAACTGCAATCAACTTGGAAAGGGCCATGTTCTCCATAAGTTTCTGCACGACACGATCCACATCAGTATCGGATAACGGTCTGGAAGATCGGGTCGAAGGTGCCGAAGATGGCACCGACCGAAGAATGGAAGGTGGCGGTAGCTCCGACACCGGTTCCAAGACCTGGGGCTCAGTGAAAGATAAACGTTCGACGCTCGGCCCCGAAGTCTGTGGAACCGGTGAACGAACTTTAGAAGATGAACTCGGAGCCGATGACATGGGCTCCGACATCTTCGACCCCTTCGAGGACTTCGAAGCCTGGTCAGACTTGTCCAAAGCCTCCTGGAAAGCAGGCTTAAGAAGTCCCCTGTCTATAAGTTTCCTGCGTCTATCTGTCATGACCCTCCCACTGAAGGAATGGCATATAGAGCAATCCTCTTGCAAGTGAAGAGGGCCAAGACAGTAGACGCAGGAAGTGTGGTTGTCAGTGATGGACATTTTCTGTCCACACTGACACCTTTTAAAACCAGACTTGGCTTTCTCAGACATAATAAGCAAAAACACTTTTACTGTAAAAAAGAGAAAATTTAAACACTAGCTATAATTAAGAGGAAAAAAAAATATATATATATATATATATATATATATATATATATAGCTATAGGTTATAGAAAGGTAGGCCCCAAAGGGAAACCTATAAAAAAACTAACTACACTACACACACACACACACACACACACACACACACACACACACACACACACACACACACACACACACACTATAGTAAGGTCAGAAACTAAATTCTCAATAAGTATAAGAACTATAAGAACTTTTAAACAAAACAGTAACTATCTTATCTGTCAATAACAAGTTTTCTCTGGTCCGAGCTCTCTTATCAATGTGACCCGTTGCAGTGGCAAACTAGATCTGAGTAATGGCAGGGAGGATTGTGGGATATAGCCTGGTCTCGAGCTTCTCTAAGATGCAGAGCTTTGCTATGCGGCCGACTCGGAGCCGAGGACCCCGTGTGTAAGAACAAACGGCGAGATTGAACACTCTCACATCACTAGATTTTAGTACCACCTAAGTAGGATGAGCTGGAAAACAGAGAACCAATAGCATTTGTGCATTATGAAGCTTAAGTCATGCGTTCACAGAACAGCACTTTAATAACATTGGTTGCACTCCTAAACAACAATGCACTAAGGTAAAAAAACAAATCAGACAAGTAAGACTAAGAGAAACATAGTAATTTGCTAACAAGGGTATTAAAAAATAAATGGCAGTAAATGTTAACTATACAAGGCTCTAGTTATGTCATTAGACCAGGCACAGGGATCTTGCTCTTTCATAAATTTCTTAAAGGATGCAAGAAATACCTTTAGTGCAGGCAGTGCCACAATGCCAGGTAGACTTGAGTTCCATATCTTAGGGGTTAAGATTCAGTCAGTAATCAGGAATTACCCGTGCATTCAAGCCTGTAATGGATGACCAAAGTTTTCTAGAAAAGGATTCTGGAGTTAAACAATTTCTTGATGTTGATCAGTGGTCAAGATATACAGGATTATGACTGAGTTGCCAATCATAACTTGCTTATGTGTTCGAGGCACGGATGCCAAGAAATTCGCCAACACCGAAGCTCATATGCTGAATCCTGGCATCCATGTCAAGAGCACATAATATTAAGTTATGAATGGAGAGCCATAAAACCAAAAAAAAAAAAACACAGAAAAACACATCAGACTGGAAGAACCAATGAAGTGCAAAGCATTTAATAGGAATAACTTTTAATGTTGCAAGTAAAAACTTTTGCATAACTAGGTTTCCTAAGGCAAACAAATCTCACTCGACTGTAGCAGCAGTTAAATATTTTCAAAATCAAATGATTAACTTAGTCATATGTTAAAATCACATGATTCAAAAGCATGATAAAATAATAGTGTTAAAATGCTGATAAAAAGTAAAAGATCAGCTGCTCTTTATAACAATAATTGTTTCAAATTTGAGCATTTTCTCTAACCGAACAGAGGTTGAGATGGAAGCACAGAATTTAGTTCAGGTACATTCTGAAGTATGTGCCAATGTTTGCTTACGATATGTCTAACTTGAGAGGTATTTTTATTGAAAGTTAACAAGCATCTAAGTGTGTTATGTTGTGGTCGTGACCTCTTACTTTGTGATTGGTTATTAAAAAATATGGGCTTCGCTGTGGAATCAGGCTGATTTGTAACCTCATTACAAATAGTTCTAGTAGTTTCAGTGGAATACCCAGTATTATTAAAATCAGTGACCATATTTTCTGAGTATTGATCACATTATCAATAGTATTTAGTCTCGCTACTCTCATTATTTGATTACGTATGACATTATTAAATGTAAAATGTGACTGCATACTATTTCGGTGTAAATATGAATTGAGTTTTACTGTTTTTTTATACAACACTGTTTTGATGCAGCCACGACTGTTTTTAAAAATGGTGACATCTAAAATAATCTCTTCTTGTACTGGAGATATTTTTTCTAAACTTCAAAAATTCAGATGTCTCAGAAATATAATCAAAAGTTATGTACTCACTATAACGTTCCATCTGAGTTGTTGCTTTTCATTTGTCTTCAACCTGTGGGAATATGGATCCGGTATGGATCCAACTTGCCCACCTTTTCTAGCATCGGATCAAAGCTCGAAGCTCCTCCCCCACCCATAATGCTCCCATCTCCCTCCTCCCCTCAGATTGAGTTTGCTGCAGACGGTAGCACCCCCAATGAACCATACACCTAACCCTGTGACATTAATATACCTTAACACAAAAAGGAAAACCATAGGCCCACCAGAGTAGGGGCTATATGTCTGCATCCGACCCATTACACAGCCCACATAAGGCAGGGGGAAGGAGGGAGGGACGGTTGAAGACAAATGAAAAGCAACAACTCAGATGGAACATTATGGTGAGTACATAACTTTTTTTTCTGACGTTGTTGTTTTCATTTGATCGTCAACCTGTGGGACAGAGTCCCCAGCTATCCAACTGTCCTGGGAGGGCCTCATGGAAGGATGTTCCAGAGCACGACTGAGCCAAAGGATGCCCTGCCTCTGGAAAGGAGATCCAATTTGTAGTGAGACAAAAACGTATGAGATGATGCCAAAGTAGCTGCAGAGCAAATGTCATATAAGGAAACCCTAGACAAAAGGTTGCAGAAGTAGCTACAGACTTAGCAGATTGCACCCTGACATGACTCGGAGGAGACAATCCCTGGGCTCAATAGGCCAACGCAATGCACTGAGAGATCCAACGAGCAACAGTAACTTTTGAAACAGGTTTCCCTAAGAACGGCTTAGAAAAGGAAACAAAAAGCTGATCAGACTTGCAAAAGGATTTTGTTCTATGCAAATAGAAGTGCAGTTGCCTATGAACATCAAGCAAATGCAATTTAGATTCTCCCTTATTTTGGAACTTCGAAAAGAAAACCAGGAGATTCATGATCTGGTTAATGTCTGAAGCCGCTTTTGGAACGAATGAAGGGTTCATTCTTAAGGAAATCCCATCTTTGTGAAGCACCATATAAGGGGGCTTGACAGATAAGGCCTGGATCTCCGATACTCTCTTGGCTGAAGTAATGGCGACCAGAAAGGACATCTTCCAAGACTGGAATTGCAAGTCCACTGTAGCTGCTGGTTCAAAGAGGGGAGAAACCAAAGCTTGTAGCACTAGGGTAAGATCCCAAGGGGGCATGGGTCCTTGACTGGAGGCCTAAGTAAAAAGGTACCTTTCAAAAAGGTTTTACAAAGCTTGGAAGAAGCCAAAGAAACCAAATTCTCTCCTATGTGAAAATTGGAGATCGCTGCCAAATGTACCTTTACCATAGAAAAACTAGCACCATGATTAAAGATATCCACCAAAAATTCCAAAATAAAGGGGAACTGGAGCAGTAAAGGGGTCCAGCTAATGCTGAGATGCCCATATAGAGAAACATTTCCACTTACTGGAATAAACCTTCCTGGTGAAAGACTTGTGAGCCGCTACCAAAATCTTTTTAACTGGAGAAGGCAGCCCGGGAGTTCTAAATATCACTGGAACTAGAGCAGCCAAGCTGTAAGCTTCAGACTGACTAAATCTGGATGCGGGATCCCTGAGGGATGAGTGATCAGATCTGGAACTGGATCTAGTGTCCAAGGAGTACACACTGCATGGGACCACAGAGAGGGGAACCAAACTTGGCAAGGGCAGAAGGGGGCAATGAGGATCACTAGGCTCCCCAACCATCTAGCTTTCTGAATGAATTTCAGTATTAGAGGTAGTGGAGGATAAGCATATAGGAGGCTGGAGGGCCAAGCATGAACAAGGGTGTCTCTGGGGAACTCTCCCATAGGGGGTTCAGAGCAAAATACTCACTGCACTTCACATTGGAAGGAGAGGCGAAGAGATCGCAGCAAGGCCGACCCCACTTTAGAAAGATCTGTTCCACTACTGAAGGATTCATAGACCACTCGTAAGGCATCAGAATAGATCTGCTAAGCCTGTCCGCCAGAATATTGGACCTCCCCAGAATGTACACTGCCACCAGAAAATGGCCGGAGATCGCCCACTCCCACAATCTCATGGCTTTGTGACAAATGGGGTAAGACCCGGCTCCCTCCTGTTTGTTGATGTACAAGACTATAGACATATTGTCTGTCTGGATGGCAATAGTCTCTTGGGGAAGATGGACATGAAGAGCTTGCAATGCCAACAGCACCACCCTCATCGCCAGGATGTTGATATGCAGATGGGTCTCCAGGGAAGACCACATGCCTTGGACTGTACTTCCCATGCAATGCCCCCCCACACCCAAGCAGGGAGACGTCCGTGGTCACCCTGATCACTGGGGCAGTAAGGATGAACAGACAACCCAGAAGAAGATCTGGTGACTGAAGCCACTAGTGGAGTGAATCCTTGTAAGCCCGAGATAACCACACCAGATGAGATAAGGTAGGTCTAGTAATGACCACTGAACTGCCAGAGTCCATTGGAGGACTCTCATATGAAGATGGGCTGTATGGATCAGGGTGATCGTGGCCGACATGGACCCCAACGACTGAAGAACTGACTCTGCAGATAGATACTGGGCCTGGATAATGTACAAAACATGATGACAGAGAGACTAAAGTCTGTCCAGAGTTAGAAACACCCTACTTTGAGTAGTATCCAAACAAACCCCAATGAAGTTGAGAACCTGCACTGGATCCAATTAGGACTTGTTGCGATTTATGGTTATGACTAGCTGGTGGGCAGTCTTGAGAAGATCTCTGGCTTGACAGAGTAGATGCCTGGAGGGAGTGGAAAGGAGCCAGTTGTCTATGTAGGGGAAGACCTGGAACCCCTGCAACTGCAGGTGAGCAGCCACCACTGTCATCACTTCAGTAAACACCCTGGGGGCTGTGGTAAGACCAAAGGGGAGCGCTCTGAACTGATAATGACTGGTTCCCACCCAGAAGCAGAGGAACCTCCAAGAGCACCTGTCCATTTTGATGTAATAGTATGTGTCCTGGAGGTCCACTAAGCACATCCAGTTATTTATCTGCAGAAAGGGCAGAATGGATTGGAGGGTGACCATCTGGAATTTTGTCTTGGCAACTGACAGGTTTAGGGTTGAAAGATCCAGAATGGGTCTTAAGCCCCCTGTTTTCTTTTGACACCATAAAGAACTTGGAATAGATGCCTGATCCAAATTGGTCTCAGGGAACGGGCTGGATGACTCATTTTTCAAGCAGCTTGGAAATTTCCACTGCTGCCTCCTCCTGTTGCGCAGGTGGGACATCCAGGAGGTGTTTGGGAGGGACTGGGGATTGAAGGAAGGGGAGTGAGTTTCCTCTGGATATAATCTGCAACACCCAACGATTGTCTGTGATAGACTCCCAGGCTGTTGGGTGCACAGAGAGAGAGAGACATCCACAGACTGCCTCCAGAGACTAGCAGTCTGGCAACCCTTCAGAGCTGCTGTGATGGTCTGTCTGGAAATGAATCCCAAGACCCTTGGTTCCTCGATCCCCTCTGCCATGAGGACGGTGTCTATCACATCCCCCTCTGCCTCTGGTGAAAGGTGAGTCCTCAGCATCGTGCGAAAAGCCCTGAGACTTTCGGAACCACATCTTCTTTGCCCTAAGCAGATTCTGGGGAAAGGATCGCTGCAGGATTAAGAAATGAATCCTGTCTATCTCACTCTGTGCTAGGGTGTTGCAAATAGTCTTACCAAAGAGAGTAGAACTGTCAAAAGAGGTGTTCACAAATGATGCCTTGAATGGCTCAGAGAATGTACAAAGCCAGAGGCAAGCATGACGCCTGATGGCAACGCCTGTGCCGGCCGCCCTAGAGGGACCTTCAGTCGAGTGAGACAGGACCCTCATGAAGGTGTTGGATATAAAAGTCAGGGTGGCCATATGGGAGGAGAATACCTTCTTCTCCTCCTCTGTCAACATGGACCCCGGGGCAGACTCAGCGACCTCTTTAACAAGGTCCCGTAGCAGTCTGAAGACATGTGCCATGTAATTCAGCACACGTACGGCAAACATGGCTGATGCATAAGCCTACTTCCCAAAATGGTCCATGGACAATGACTCTTGGTCTGGCGGATGGACCGTAGACCTCTCCTGAGTGAGCTCTTTCTTGGTGGCTACCGCAACCCCCATGGCATCTACCGGTGATCCCTTAGACCAGTGTTGCCTGTCCGATGGGGCACTGAGAATCTTACACAAGTCCTGAGTGTTCCACTGTGAACAGCCAAATCGTATAAATACGCGTTGCGTAAAACAAAAGTTGGAAGTAAAAGTTAAAAATTGTTTTTAATAAACAATTTTTAACTTTTACTTCAAATAAACAATTTTTAACTTTTACTAGAAATAAACAATTTTTAACTTTTACTTCAAATAAACAATTTTTAACTTTTACTTCCAACTTTTATTTTACGCAACGCTTATTTATATGATTTGGCTGTTCACAGTGGAATGCTCAGGACTTGTGTAACGTTCATCTGGTGGTTTCTACTACTGTTTCTCAGTTTGGCACTAAGAATCTTGTCAGGGCGCTTGGGGAATAGGCTCCACCATGTCTGGTTCCTTCCATGCCCTGGATGAAATCAAGTCCACGAGAGGATCTGTGGGAGGGGAACACCCAGGAGGTAGAGGGTCCTGTTCCAAACACCTCCAGGATCACCAACTCATCTGGGTTGGGTTTTGCGACAGACCACCCCTCACGCTGGCTTAGGAGTTCCATGATGTCTCTAAAGGAGACATCTTTGGGGAGTGACCGGGGGGGGAACCCTCCCCTTCCACCAAGTCGGTGTCTTCTGTGAGGGACTCTGGAGGGGACTCCAAGTGCCTCCTTTTGCATGTATGTTTCTGAGGGAGCTCCTTAGGGGGGTTCTCTGGGGAGGGAGCTCCTCAGGGGGATTCTCGGGGGAGGACTTAGAAACTTCGGGAAGCTCCCAGGTGGGAACTCCCTGCATCGGAGTGGTGACAGGCTGTCCCTGAGGGGGCAAGATAGCATACTCCAGACCTGAAAGAGAGGGAGCCAGGACAAACTCCAAGGAACACAACATCAAGGGTCTCAAGGGAGGCAAGAAAGCCCTCTCCACCACATTAAAAGCAGAGCGTGAACAAATCCCCAAAGCTGAGGGAAGCACTGAATCCGTCATCCACTGCATCGATGGGGTAGCTGGATCTGAGACTCCAGACACTAAGACTCCAAGTGGAAGGGCCAACTTCGAAAACCTCAAAGTTAGCACCATCCCCTCGGATTCAGCACCAAGACTATGTCTCTGAGCAGGTCAGAGCCAAGCTGCTCAAGGCAATGGTCAGCACTGAGGTAGTTGGAACCACTGGTGACTACCCCTTGACACCAGGAAACCTCAGACCCGAAGACTCCAAACTCTGGGGTTGGAATGCAGAAGGAGGAATGCTAAGAAAGATGGAATGCATGCTCCAAGCCCCAGAGAGGGAGAGAGCAGGCAAGACTCCCATCTGACTTTGGGTCTGGATGAACCTCCGCATCATCCTGTCCACCTCGGCCTCAGAAAGACTATGGGTGGACCAGATGGAGGACGCCACTGAAATGGGCATGGAGTGGCACTGGGGGAGGCTAAGAAGTGGAAACGGGCCTGAGAGACCTCCGGTGAGAAGCGAGGTAATCGAAGCCAAGGGGAACCCATGCTAGGATCTGGCCAGGACTTGGCTTGAGGCTCAGCCAAAGAAGAAGGGTCAGGGGACCACTTTCTAGGCCTATCCCATGCCTATCCCACTTCTTATGGTGGCATTTCTCTCTGTCCCCAGCGTTCTTGGCAGAAGGTTGAGTCCCAGGGGCCAGGGCAGAGGAAGATGAGGTAGAGGCCTCAGAAGAAGGAGGGGGAAGGAGGTCTTGGAGGATAGCTTGTTCCTCCTGTCGATCAATGCATGGGGCTTGAAGCCCACACAGACTGAACAGGAGGTGTCCAGGTGAGATACTTCCAGACATATCTCACACACAGTGTGGCCATCTGAAGATGGTAACTTATAGTCACATTCAGTACATTTTCTAAAGCTTGGCTTAGGGGTGTCAGCCATGGCAATAGAAAAACAAACTAAAAAGCAATCCAAACACACACACAAACCAGGAAAGTGGGAAGTGAGAGAGAGTGCGCAAAAGGGGTATGGGTAGGGAAAAAGAATTAAGAGAGAAGATACTAAGAAGGATAAAGAGAGATGAAATAAGTAAAAAAAAGTTCACTTTTCAAGGAAACTTGTAGCTGACAGATCACGCTGCTATATGTATGTACAGGAAAACGAGGTCTGGAGGAGTAGGGAGACAGGGGCATTATGGGTAGGGGAGGAGCTTGGGGTCTGGATCCGATGCTGGAAAAGGCAGCTGAGTCGGATCCATGCCAGATCCATATTCCCACAGGTTGAAGATCCAATGAAAACAACAACTTCAAATGAAATCATTAACAAGATTTCACCAACTTGCCATATCAATAACAAGTCATCAACAAAGTGCCCATAAAATGTAACATTTTTAATATATATATATATATATATATATATATATATATATATATATATATATATATTCAAAGATGATAGAATAAATCTATGTTCCCAGATGTGCATTACATTATTTGATAGGTGTTAGCAATGGGCGTACCCATTGCTACACCACGCACTTGCCTGAAGGTCTTTTTCTGGAACAAGAAAACATTATTGGTAAGCACCAACATAAGTAGCTGACATAACATATTTATGTGGGATTAAGTATACTCAGTAAATTCAAAAAGGAACTCTTTCACATACTGCACCCCTGTCTCAGGTACAACGGTAAACAAGGAATCTACATCCAGGGTCACAAAAAGACATCAAGATTATTACTGTTTGACCATGTATATAATTGTAGAAAATCATTAGTATCTTTGAGAACAGTATCTGTTTTATCAAAACCCACTCAGTTGTGTCTCTAAATATTTTGAGATTGTTTCTGTAATCCAACCTGTAGCTGAAACAATAGGTCTTAGAGATGGATTAAACAAAGACTTGTGAATTTTAGGTATGCCGTAGATGAAAGGAGACTGTGGTGTCTCTGTATATAAGTAATCAAACAATGAAGGTTCAATCAACTCTTGACTCAAGAACATATGCAAATGTTAAGTGATAGTAGCAACAATATGATTATAGTTAGTCTTATCAATACATTCATAATCAGTGCTGTTTAGCATCTGAAACATATACTCAGTATAAAAAGAAGTATCTAAAACATCTCCACCTCCCTTAGTAGCATTCTTGATAACGATATCAGGATTCTTAATCAGCAATAAAACTGCCAAGCGTTCATTAGCAGTAAGATTATAATACCTGTTTTTCTTACTTACTATTGTAAGAGATACAGAAGACAGTCAACCATTGTTAATATAATGTAGTAATACGCCATCTTAAAGGATCCTGTTATGAAATAATACATTTAGTTAGCAGAATCTTTTTTCTTCTTTGATTATGATATTTTTTCTAACAGCAGTGATCAAGTATATTCACTGAGATATATTAGAAAACATCTGTCAGTTGTTTTCTGTGCTTCTGTGGTTAAGCCATGTATAAGGAGTAGAATGCACAAAACACTGCTTGTTGAGCACCTAAGCATTTAGAACTCTTTACTGTTTCTATGAGCATGCCAGCTAGTGACATGAATAAATAGTTTTGTGCACATTTCCTAACCTTGTGCTTTTCTAAACAGGATGGATTTGGTTCTTGAAAATTTTATGCCCTGGTCTTTTTCTGTATGCCTGTGGAGGCAGGCAAGATCGTAGCTGGAAATAAACTTCTGGACACTGAAGAATGGTCGGATCTGTATACTATATTATTAGATTATCTGCATAAAGAATATTGCTAAAAACATTTTTATGGATTTTAATGGATTTTATGAATAAAGTTAATAGCAATGGCATAAAAACTGAACATTATGGAACTCCTTTGTAGCAGCAGAGGAAGGGAATGTTGCATCATTTATAAGAAAATCAAATGACCTTTGATTGTCAGAAATGATCTAATGGCAATCAACCCTGTGTCATCACAGATAAAGCACAAACTACAATGTAGGTAACTCAAGTTCAAATAGCAGTTCAGGCATCTAAAGAAGCTGGCAGGGGAAGCATGGGAGTGAGCGGCTATTGCCAGCGCACTCATCCTGGGGAGAGGGAGGTGGATCTGCCTTGCCACATGGGTGACACCTAGCAAAAGCACCAGGTTTTCACCCATACAGCTCATACCTAGTGAACTCATGCTGCTATGTGCAAGCTACACAGTAAGCCAAGGGAAATTCAAGAGGAAGTGTGCTTTTGCATGCTGGAGATCAGCTATAGTGGAGCTACGAGGACACATCATGACAGGGGGGAATGAGGTGTTATGCTAGGGAGAAGGTAGGTCACCATGCAGGACCAGCAAGCTAGCCTGTTTCCAACCACCAAAATCTCTCCAAAAGTGGCTGAGTTAATGGGGGTTTTCCAGGCAGGAATAACTGACCATAGGGCTCTTGGCCTATGAATGGGGTGACAGGGAGCAAGTAGAAGACCGACCAGGCTTGGTCCTGTGGGGATGGGGATATATAAAAAAACTCTGATGGTTTCATGTGTATATATATATATATATATATATATATATATATATATATATATATATATATATGGTTTACTATTAAAATCTCGAAAGTGAAAATAAAAAAGGTACTTAAGAGCGAAGTGTTTTGCCGAAAGTACACCTAACGGCCCTAATGTCGAAAAGCAGCTGTTAATGCCGAAAATGTCGAACACGACATTTTCGGCACTTAACAGCAATCCCACCCTTCCTGTAACTCCCTAACTTGGAAACCTAACATCCCGTTTATGCAGGGGGCAAGCTCCCCTGCACCCCCCTGTGGGGGGCTGTGCCCCCCCACACCCCCCTAACTATATATTTCAACTCCGAGATCACACTACAGTGAGGAAAAGGATGTATTTCCCTTATGTACCATGATCCCTGTAGATAATCAAACATTATATTTGCGAATGCATAGACCATTCGCAAATATTCCACTCGATTACGTGGCTGGCACACATATGAACTATTCAAACATCTGTAGTTCGGATAGTTCATAGGCATGCAATGCTACGCCGACTTTTTAATATATATATATATATATATATATATATATATATATATATATATATATATATATACACACACACACACACACACACACACCAAAGTCAATTTTATTGCCATTTAGAACTATACACATGTAGCCTAAATTAAATTTCTTGCATCAGCTCAATTCTTGAGATTATTACAAAGGAACGTGAAACAACACATGCAAGTTGAGGAATACACATAGGTAACAAATACAATACTACTCCCAAGACACACAAGAAAGAGCATAGATATTTACCAACACTCGTATATGACATGAATACCCTCCTGTGAGTTAAATTAACTATCCTATTTAAAGTAATACAAACACTACAAATTGAAGTGCCTAAGTTATTTGTCTAATATCGCACTTGAGTGAGTTAAATAATACTGACTATATATATAATATATAAATATTGCACTTGTTTGGAATATATGTAAGAAGTATATATTGCACAAATACATAAAAATTCACTTATTATCTGTTCAGACCCCTGGGACTAGTGCCTGAGTTCAGAAGTCTAATCACTGTAGGGTAGAAACTGTTACTGAAGCTTGTAGTCCTGCATATCTCCTGCCCGATGGCAGATACTTAAACAGTCCATGTGCAGGATGCGTGTTGTCCTGTATTATTTTGGTGGCCTTCTGGATGCTTCTTACAGAAAAAAAGATGCATCGATGGAAGACTGGAACCTATTACCTTCTCTGAAACCCTCACCACTCTTTGTAGTGCCTTCCTTTCTGTAACTGTGCAGCTTCCAAGCAACACTGTGAAGTTGTGGGTGAGGATGCTCTCTACACTGTGAAGTTGTGGGTGAGGATGCTCTCTACACTGTGAAGTTGTGGGTGAGGATGCTCTCTACACTGTGAAGTTGTGGGTGAGGATGCTCTCTACACTGTGAAATTGTGGGTGAGGATGCTCTCTACACTGTGAAGTTGTGGGTGAGGATGCTCTCTACACTGTGAAGTTGTGGGTGAGGATGCTCTCTACACTGAAGTTGTGGGTGAGGATGCTCTCTACTGCACCTCTACAGAAGGTGGAGAGAATATGAGGAGGAAGCTTAGCTTTTTTCAGCCTTCTTGAAATGTGGAGGCACTGGTGCACTTTCTTGACCAGATGGCTGGTGTTTCCTGACCACGAGAGATCCTCTGATATGTGTACACCCAGGAATTGTGTACTCTTAACCCTCTCCGCACTCTCACCATTGATCCTGACCACTGGGTGGTTTGGTCTCCTATTCCTGAAGTCGATGATAATCTTTTTGGTCTTGCTTACATTCAGGTCAAGGTTGTTCCCCTTGCACCAGCTGATCAGAGATGCCACCTCCTCTCTGTATACCCTTTCATCCTCCTTTGTGATGAGCCCCAAGACTGTGGTGTCATCAGCAAACATGATGATATAGTTGGACTTGTGCTTCACATAGCAGTTGTGGGTCATAATGGTGAATAACAGTGGGCTGAGAACACATCCCTGTGGAACCCTGGTGTTAATCGTGATGCACCTTGATGTGTTCTTACCTGAACACACCCTGTGTAGTCTCTTAATTAGGAAGTCCAGGATCCAGTTACAGAGATGTTTACTGATTCCTAAATGTGCCGGTTTTTCTATCAGCTACATTGGTACCATTGTATTAAATGCAGAGCTGAAGTCTATGAACAGCATCCTCACATGGTTATCTTTGCCCTCTAAATGCTTAAGGGAGATGTGTAGTGCTACTGATGTGGCATCAGCTGTGGATCAGTATGCAAGCTGCACAGGGTCAAAATTAGGAGGCAGATATGATGAAAGATGCTTTTTGATCAGCTGTTCAAAACATTTCATAACAGTGGCTGTCAGAGTGACTGGTCTGTAGTCATTAGGGTGGAGGGAGTGGTTTGCTTACGCAGTGGGATGATGTTAGTTTCCTTGTAGGATGAGAGTACTTTCACCATGGCAACAGAGCTGTTAAATATTTCTTTGAGCACCGTGCATAGTTGAACAGCACAGCCTTTTTAACACCTTGCCCAGTATGTTTTTTGGGCCAGCAGCTTTCCTGGGGTTCACTCTCTTTAGCTCTCTTCTTACCTCCTCTGTGCTGAATTTGGAAGCAAGGTAAAAGGAACAGAAACACCAATAAAAAAAGAAGAAACAGACACATTTTGAAGATATATCTATGAAGATCTTGTGGAATATAACAAAGATGCTGAATGGATAGAAGAAATAAAAGTAAGAATAAGAAGTTCAAATGTACAGGATACGAAATGGGATGAAGTAACAGCCAGAGAAACTGAAACTAAATTAAGAAAAGCTCCTAATAAGGAAAATCTCATGCCCAGATGCTGTACCTAACTTCTGGCTACAAGATTTAGGCAAGAGTAAGAACTGTTTATATGCATACCCCAAACAGACACCAACTTAGTTAACAACAGGAAAAATGATACTCCTCCTTAAGAGCGGACCTACAAAATATCCTAAAAACTGTAGACTAAAAACTTGCCTTCCAACGATGTATAAACTATACACCAAACTTGATGCCGACAGTTTATAGTCATTTAGAAAAAAAAATCAATCATGACAATAGAACAAAAGGGTAAAAAAAAGTCATACGGAACAAAGGATCATTTGTTGTTAAATAAAGTCATAATGGAGAATTGTAAAAAGGGGAAGAATCTAAGTATGTCATGGATAGACTACAAAAAAGCAATTAACAACATCCCATATTCATGGATAATAGAGTGCTTACAAATGTATAAGATACACCTTATATTGACTGATTATATTACTGTGACCATTAAACAGTGGCAAACCAGTTTGTAGCTAAGCCATTATAAAGCACAAATCATTATGTTCATAGGTTCATAGGTAGGTACTAGGCTAATGGCCCAAGGGCCTACGTAAGCCTAGTAAACAAGGTTCCCTGGCTTACGCCACCCAAGAAAGTTATTTTCCTGTGCCACCATCAAGCAGAGACACAGAAGTGATCCCCGGGGTGTATTTCCTATTTCCCATCCACTCATCAAGATTTTTCTTAAAGAGTGCTAATGAAGAACTTTGCTTGACATAGATGGGTAGCCTGTTCCACAGTATGGGAATTCTCTGGGACAGGAATCTATCCCTCCAGCATGTCCTGTTTATTGTGGTGACAAGGTTTAGGTCCCTAGAGCGTGTAGCTCAGAGGAATTGGGATTTCTTTAGGTGTAGCATGTCCAACAGTTCTGGGTTTGACATAGCTTTATATGTTAGGCAGAGATCACCTCAGAGTAGGCGATATGTTACGGAATAAAGCTGGAGTTTTTTGAGACCGTCAGTGTAGGGCATTTGTTTGAGGCCGGTAATCCTCTTTGTGAGGCACTTCTGTGGCCTTTCAGCTGCTGCAGACGTCTTGAGAGGTACATTCCAAAAGGGGCGTTGTACTCTATAATGGGTCTAATGAGTGTCGAGTAGAGGGGAACAATGACCTCTTTTTTCCCTGGATGAGAACCCTTTTATGATGAGGTGTGCCAAGTAGAAGGACTTTTTGACTACTGTGGCAATGTGACTATCAAAGGAGAGACTACTGTCCACCTGGGTCCCAAGGTCTCTTATCACACATTCGGTGTTAAGTAGATTGCTGCAATGTGGTAGTTCATGGGTACAGAATTTTTTACCAAAGGGGATGACAATGCACTTTTTGGCATTGAGCTTGAGGCCATGGCTCTGACACCAGGCATCTGTCTCAGCGAGGCCCTTCTATAGGATGTCCACATAATTTGGGGACTTGACTATGGCTCCTAGTTTGCAGTCATCTGTGAACTTCATTAGCCAGAGGCCTTCTTTGTTAGCCCGTACTTCAGAGAAATAGATACCAAACAGGATAGGTCCCAGGACTGAACCCTGTGGTACTCTACTTGTCACTGGTTTGAGGTCAGACTTGGAGTCTGCAACTTTTACAGCGTGGGTTCTGTCAGTGAGCCAGTTGGCAACCCATCTTGTGACATAGGGATTTATACCTAGTTTAGTGAGTTTAGCTATAATTCCAGAATGGGGGATGGTGTTGAAAGCCTTGGCGAGGTCAAAATAGGCTGTGTGAACCACCTTAGCTTCATCTACAGCTTTGGTGACTGCCTCAAAGAAGTTGATCAGGTTCAGGAGGCATGATCTGCCTTACATAAACCCGAAATGGGTGGGATCCAGAGTTTGGAGGTTACCAATGTCTTTGTTTATGAGTTCCATGATGATACGTTCCATGGCCTTGCAGACCAGGCTCGTCAGGCTAATAGGTCGATAGTTCCCGGGATCAGTGGTGGCTCCCCCTTTGTGGAGTGGGATCACTGTTGCTGTGCAGCACTCAGTGAGCACAAAGCCTGATGCAAGGCTATTATTGAACAAGGTGCTTAAGTGGGGAGTCAGTTAGTTCTGAAGTTTGTGTAAAATGCACCATGGGATGTTGTCCGGTCCCATGGATGCTGTGTTTTTGACTTTAGAGAGTGCAGCTTTTACCTACGTAGTTGTGATTACAGGGACTCTGCATTCTTCTTGTATAGATATGGGCCCTTTAGGCGATGGGGGGGTAAAGTTAGCACTGAACCTATCAGCCAAGATATTGGCGATATCAGTTGGTTCTGTAATTTTCGTGCCGTTGTGCTGTAACTCAGAGCAGATCTGGGTGTTGCCATAGAGATTCTTAACATAGCTATAGAATGCTTTGTGGTTGTCCTTAGAATTAGTGGCGATTTTGTTTTCATAGCTAGCTTTGGAGGATCTTATAAGGGATCTCAGCTTCTTACTGAGGCTGACCAGGGAGCTCCTCCACTCATGGGATTTTACTCTCTTTTGCAACAGCTTCTTCCTTCTGTTGTAGAGTTTGTTTATGTCAAAGGAACACCAGATGGCTTCCTTTTTTTGGAGGATAGCGTCTTGGTTCTGTTTGGGATAGCACAATCCATGCATTTGTGTAAGTGCTTATAGAGTGCATTTGTGTAGGATTCGGCAGTTGTAACTGTATTGTCCATTTTTTTTATATTAGAGTGATTATCTATAGCTCAAGAAATTTTGAATATGTATTATAGAAACTTAATTGAGGTTTTATTGGTTGTTGAGGGGGGTGTGTTTATTAACTTTGGTATAAATATATATATATATATATATATATATATATATATATATATATATATATATATATATATATATGTGTGTGTGTTTTTTAAAATGGCGTACTACTCTGATGATGCCCTTACTATACGGGTGAAAGCGCTAAGTTGTGGATTTTTGCTGTTTGTTCGAAATTAAAGACGCTGCTACACGGGGATTCCTGCTTGGTTTGGTTTTCAAGAAATTTGTGCTGTAACTGTATTGTCCATCTGCATGGGTGTCATGAAGTTCACCACTTCTGTCTTGAGAAGCATGAAGTTGGCTTTGGAGAAATTTTTACCGTAGTTTCCTTAATGGGGGTGGGGGCGGGATGTGGATATCAAGGGTGATTAGCTTATGGTCGGATCGGACCAACGAGGAGTTGACTTCAGGTGTGGAACACTGGTCACTCATGTTGGTAATGACTAGGTCTAGGATATTGTTGCCCCTGGTGGGGGTGTGGATAAGATGATCCAGGGCATTGGAGTTTATGAATTCCAGAAAGCATTGAGCTAAGGAGTTGGTACACGAGTAGTTTTCCCAGTTAATGGTGGGGTAGTTGAAGTAGCTCATTATTAGGGTGTTTGGCTGAACCATAATATTTTCTAGTACATCAAGAAAAGAGGAGTGGGAATCCTGGGGCATGGTGGGGGATCTGTAGCAAGCTACAATTTGGATTGCAGTTTTGCCCAGAGTTAGTTGCACTTGGATAACCTCGGATGCATTACGCTGAGCAACTAGCCTGGAGGTGTGGATATCCTTAATGACTATGGACACACCTCTGCCTTTGGCATTTCGGTCCAGGTTACATGGCCGAAAAGTGTGGTATGAGTTATAGCCTGGTAGTGCAGGAGTGCTCTCTGGAGCCTTGAAACAGGTCTCAGTCACTGCACAGATATCAATATTCTCCATTTTAAGGAGTGCCTTGAGTGTGAATTTTGAGATTTAGACTTCTAGCATTGAGTAGCATTACCCTCAGTTTTTGCTTGCCTGTTCCTGTTACGGTGGTGAATCTGTCATTTGAACCTTGCCTAAAAAAGGCACTATAGGGGCGGCAAGAGCCTTAGCCAGTATCTGGAATCCCAGGGGCGACAGGTGCAGGCCATCTGTGGCAAAGCATCATGGTCTGTCGACCATGTCATCCCAAGCAGACAGATACTGGATCCCCTTAGAATGACACCAGAAGCTTAGCCAATTGTTGAAGTCAATCATTTTGTCCTTGTACTGCGGTATCATTCTGGGCGATGGCAGAATGCTACTCAGAGCTAGGGTCATACCTGCCTGGGCTACAAGATCGGAGAGCTCTTCCATGTCTCTTTTTGTGTAGTCCAGAGAGGAATGTCTCAGGTCATTCACACCAACATGGACAATGACAGAGTCATATTTGTACTTGTTGTGGAGTGACCTGAGTGCATGGGTTATATTGCAGATCCTGGCACCCGACAGGCAGCTGACAGTAACCTTCTCCTTGTTTAGCCTGGTGAGTGGGACATCAGTGTGCCTGACTATAGAGTCACCTATGACTAGTGTGTTGGGTACATTGTTTTGCCTTACTGGCTGTGGTTGAGTGGCACACTGAGTCTGTGGGCTATGTGTCATTTGGGTTGTGTTGGGGGATGGAGGTTGCCTGCGTTTCTGCTTTGGAGGTCTCTGTTGCTTGGACAGATTATTACTGAGAGCCTCTGCAAATGTTTTTGTGTTACTATGTGTGGATTTTGGTGGTGTGGATTTAGTCAGACTATGTGATGAGTGTGGTGTGGTGCAAATGTTTACCTTCTCCTTTTGACTGTCAAGTTCAGTCTTGGTTGGAGAGAGCTTTACCTCCAGTTTGGCTAGATAAGTACATCTCCCACAGGTTGTAGTGTTGGGTGGTAGGAGGATAGGGAAGTCTGTGTACATGAGGCAATTTCTACATTACCTCAAGAAGCCCAGATTCATCAGATAGACAGGAGAGAACAATGGGAGCTGACCCTTGGACATGCCTGAATAAAAAACTATTTTCCTCTAGAAAAGTGAGGAAAGTGAGTCATACCTCTCAACCGCACTGAATTACTCATTTTTTACCGAGTTTTGGGGTTCTAATGAAGGGGTGCCACGATTCCCGAGTGGCACCCCTTCATTTCCATTTTTTCTTTGTATTTTTAATGTTTTTTTAATTTTCGCGCTGTCTGAGCTGATGTTATAATGTGCGCAATGACGTCAGCTCCGTCAGGGCTACCAGCCTATCAGATTTGAGCTCCTTGGAGCGTTATTCATGCAGAGCTCAAATGCAAGCAGGTGGGAATTGTAGCGCTAAACTGAATGGATTATTATGTCGGTGGGAGCAGCAGAACTGAATGGATTGGATTATTAATATGTCGGGGACCCGAACGGATTATGTTGGAGCAGGCAGGAATAAACAGATGGCAGCACTGAACTTTGTGTGGAAAGCAGCACACAAGTAAGTGTGTGAGCATGCAGGAATGAACAAATGGTGTGTGTGTGTGTGTGTGTGTACTCATCTACAATAACCATTGCATTATCGTATATGTAGCAGTAATTAAAAATTAAATGCATGTACTAGTACTATCCATTCACTTTTAACAGGTTCACTTATTATGAATACCCTGTTCAAACAAGTTTTAACCAAGAGTTAATTGTTTTAGTCATGAAAAGCTGATTATGGCTAACTCAAAATAGAGCTCTCTAAAATATGTTACACGAAGATGCCCTCTTTTGTGGTAGATGTTACGGACATATTTTCTTTTTAGGAACCATGATGATCTTGCAGCTACTATCACCATAGCAGTCCCGGTGTTTCACTGTTTGGAAAGGCTGGGTGTGTATTCGTGCATCTCATATCATCTTAAGTTATATCATGGAATCCTTGCTAACTCACCACTGGGACCCAGAGTTCTCAAAACAAAGAAATGCACAGTCTGAAAAAGCATTTCCCTAACCCACTTGACATATCCTCTTATTCCTCTCACCTCATTAAATAGAGCTTTCCTGGGTATTGGGAAGGTAGCCTCTTATTCCTCTCACCTCATTAAATAGAGCTTTCCTGGGTATTGGGAAGGTAGCCTCTTATTCCTCTCACCTCATTAAATAGAGCTTTCCTGGGTATTGGGAAGGGACCATGCAACCTGATTTTTTCCTCTGTAATTTCTATTTAGTTTTGAATGATTTGTGTGCACATTCACAGTCCAAGATGAAATCCATGACGATCTGATTCCAGTATACTACTACGGATAATAATAATCGGCCACTGTGGTTTCTAAAAAAAAAAAAAAAAAACAACTACTGATTAGATTGTTTTAAATACAAAAACTTGCCTGAGAACATCTGTCAGTTTTTCAAAACCTTTGCATTAAGACCGACCAAGAAAAGAGTTGCTTAAAGTTCCTGGAATTTTCTTTTTTTTTTGTTTTTTTGCAGTTCTAGTAGGCTTTAATAATTATTAAAATATCAGTTGTATGCATTGTCTTACCTTTTATACTCTAAAAGATGTTTAACTGGACTTGAACGTTTGTGGCGTTTTACAATAGTTGTTCACTCATTTTGCTACTTTTTTTTTTAAGTACAAAGGTGACTTTGGGGGTAAACACTGGTTGTAGTTTAAGATGAAATGTACATAAAATAAAGAAACTTGTTTAAAATTGAAGGTGGTAAATGCACTGTATGCTACAGGACTTGCCTTGCGTTGTATTGTGTCTTGTTTTTCTCTTAATTGTAGAGTTCTGATTTACTGTGTGCTGTGGGTTAGAAATGAAGTGCAAATTGTCAGGGGTCTCTTGCAGGACCTCCTATGCCCCAGTTCCGCCAGCTGTCTGCTTAGGCTATAATTGAATGTCGGAGTGTGATTGAAAAAATGTTTTTCTCTTCTGAATTACATGCTAATGTACATAGGCAAAGGAAGACAGCAAAAGAACACAGAAAGACTTATTTCATTCATTTGTGTGAGTGTCTGGCCATATGGTTGTCTGTTCTTCAGTTTGTGTTTAAAAGTTGGTATCCCACAATTCCAGTGGAGTGGGTGGGGTAAGTAATTATGTATGTAAATGTTATGTTAATCAGCGTACAGATTTGTACCTGTTTTTCATGGGCCTTGTCCAGATTTTTGATGTTTCCAAGTTGAGAGGTATGAAGTGAGTACAAAAGCTGTTTTTCTCTCAGCAAGTGAGAAAAGTAAGTACAAAAACTGTTTTCCTCTAGGTAATGAGGAAGGTTGAGTGCTATAGTAATTAGTAGCTTATTTAGTGCTTACAAGTTCTGAACAAGTGCTGAGCACGAATAAGCAAATTTAAGTGCTAAAACTAAGAATCTGTATCTGCACTATATGAGTTACAGGACAGAAACAAGTGGAAATGCAGGCTTTCAAATCAGAAAGTTGAGAGAGATGGAAAAGATTGCCCAAATGGCCAATAACTACAATTTCTGGGCCAGAACCACTCCTTATGTGGTAGACAGGTTACCTAGTGCGTACCACTCCCACTGATAAACTAGAAGGCTTTCCTCCAATGCAGAAAGGCTTGGGGGGCTCAGAAGCTTACATACAGTCCTGGATACAGCAAATCTGTATCTGGAACACTAGTTATAGGAAATTTAGGAAACAGGCTTAAAGTTTTGTTTTTGTTTGTTTTTTTTTTTGTTTTTTTACAGAAAAGTAGCTAAAACAGCAGTAAAAACAATTCACGTGTCGTGCAAGCTAGCACACTTGAGTATGTAGCAATATTAGACCAAACAGAGTAAAATGCAATTAAATTAAAAAGGACTAAAAGCAAGTGCAGAAAGGAGTTTATTAGGTAGAATGTGGTAAAGAGATGGGATTGGGGGAAGTGTCCCAGATCAATTCTACAGTGGGGCGGGCAACTGCAAAAGCCACCAAATTTAAACTACAATCCAGAAATAGGGAGGGTGGGTAGGACAAAACAGTTTCAGCAGAGATCTAAGCAACAATTAACAGTACAAACTCTAAAACTAAAAAAATATACTCAGCTCTGTATATTTGCAGATAGATTGAGAAGCAGTCTCTCAGAACACAGGTTCCAGCAATGAAATGCAGGCTGTTACTAATAATGTTGCTCATTATAATAATATTGCTTATTATCATGTCATCACATGCTCATTAGCAAACACCATGCCTGTCCGTGCTGCTTGGCCTTCTCCGATTCTGGTGCATGTGTTTCTGAACTGCACATACCCTGCTTGTGGCTGCCCATCTCACAAATTCCCTAACCACAATGTATGAAAGTTTTCTGAATTTGACTCTGAGTTTTTAACTTCTGATCTGTGTTGCAGTTATGAACACATTAAATTCATGGTTTTAAGTTATAAGTTTCTTAGAGTCACAATTGTTATGAGAACTATTAAATGGCTAGTTTTCCATTTGTAGCAACACAGCAAATCTTTCTTATGTTTCTCAAGTGTCTAGAATGACCTCTCAAGATGCATTTTTGAGGTCATATTGCACAACTGTTGTAATCATTTGTCAACTTCTGCTTCAAAAACACACAAGCTCTTATTCTTAATGTCACTACTCTGCACAGCAGTTTGCTCTGGGAATGTCTGTAGTATGCAGTTGCCATAATTTTTAGGATGGCATATCAATTGATCTTAGTGTATCCTGATGTGCTGCTTTCAGTTCAATGATTTTCTGATGGCAGGCACACAGCCTGAAAAATGGCATTCCATTTAGCTAGATTTATATTATCAGTTATGCCACTGTGCAACAAACCAGGACAAATCTCAGACACTGACACACTAGGCTGCACACCATTAGGTCAGCTGCTAAACAGACTATTTGTAATCTATTTCATATGCATTAATAAGTGCACAATACGCTGGTGGATAAAGATACATTTTGCAGTATCAGACAACAGCTCCACTGTTAGTATTGGATGTTCTGTGAACAAATTACGGTAAGTGTAAATTAGTTGAGATATGCTTGTACTGCTCTTAAACTAACCTCAAACAAAATGCAGCAGAACTGGTACATATAAAACTATTTAGTCTGTTTCTTACACAACACAAAGAAAATAGTTCAGAAAATAGAGTCTGTGACTGGTAACTGGAAATAATGATTTTATAGCTACAGAAAATGTCATACTGAAAAGACAGATAGCAGTGTACAATAAAAGTGCATGCCTCTGGCACTGTAACGGTGTATTTGTTCAAAGGCCAGTACTAGGTTAGCTGCCCTTACAGGCCATTTTAAGCCTAGCCAATTGTCCTTCAAAGGTTGGAATCAAACCCTGTACTTTGGGTCTTAGAGGTAAACACCTTAACCCTTATGGCAATCTCCAACCCTCATACTTTATAGGATACTACAAGCAGTACAGTCCCAACCATTAAGGGACGTATAGATCAATATGTGTGTATATAACTTTAAGAAGCTATCCAAGGGCTTGTACAAGTGTATAAATACTGAGAGTATAAATAGTGAGCACATGCAAGTTTGACTGCCATTTTGTAGTTAACTGTTGAGATGTAAGCATGTATGCAGGTAAGGTCAGTCAGATAGCCAGTTTCTTCGTATTTTATGATACTGCTATCCATCCTGATGTGTTTCTATGTATTAAAGCATCTAAACAAAATACCCCACCTGATTGGCTTCAATGTTAGTGAAGGACGAGCAACACGGTGTGAGAAGTGGGATCCAGAAGCAAGACCGAGATGCACAGCTAATATAAAGGAGTGAATCATCCCTAAAATGTGCATACCTTGCAAAAACAGGTCAGAAATTAATTTTAGATATTAAAACTTGCTTAGCACTATTTCTTTTCACATAATATGAAACAAGGCACACAGAACATTCAAAATGATATTTGCATAAACCGATATGTACGATATTGATGAAAGTACTCAAATTACTACAGAAAATGTTTGAAATAAAGTCTGAATTGTATAAAATTAATATAAAATGGAAGCAATCGCATTTTTTTCAAAGCATGTATTTTTAAGATATTTGAGTTATCAGAAGTGTGTGTTCATATATTTGTGCAGTGTTACATTAAAGCTATTTTGCAAAAGTACACCCATTAGAAGGCACATTTTGCAGAGCACAGCCATTACGGAGCATATTTCACAAAGTATAGTACTTAGAAGAGTTTACTGTGCATATGAATGTTATTACAAGCTCACAGAACAGTTTGTTCCTACATAATTACAAGGGCCATATTTTTAGTGTTTGTGTATACTTTGTGGGCATGGCAGACAGATTTCGAAAACCCATTGCACTTGCGTTTGACAGTAATATTGCTGAGAACTGGAGAGTGTTTGAGCAAGAGTAAGACATTTTCATACATGCTGCATTTTCTGATAAAGAAGTCCATACAAAGGCATTTATTGTGCTTAATTTAGCTGGATCAGAAGCCATAGAAGGAGAACGTTCATTTGTGTATGCACCTGATCCATAGGAGAACGTTCATTTGTGTATGCACCTGCATTTATACAGGACAGGTGGAAAACAGTCATATTGTTGTACCAGCTGAGTCAAGGGAAGACCCAGAGTGCTTAAAATGTAAATTTAGAGAAATGTGTACCCCCCCCCCAGACAAATGCTACAATGGAAAGGCACTTATTTTACACAACGTATCAAAAGCCTGGTGAAACCTTTGCAGCATATATAACTGACCTGAGAAATAAGGCTAAAATGTGCAGATATGGTGATTTAAGGGGTGAGTTGATAAAGGACAAACTTGTGTGTGGTATTAAAGATGATGCTGTGAGAATGATTTTGCTTCATGACAGTGATTTAACTTTGAATAAGGCCATTGAGATTGTCAAATATATGAGCTCACAGAAAAGCACACAGATATTCTTACAAATGAGAACAATTCTAGGAGGCACAGTGATAAAGCTAATATTGATATTATGCAGCATGTGATTAAAAGAAACAGGCCCAAGCACATGACAGCAACTGTACCCCTGCACCACTCACTGGTAAACCCCACAGCTTTCCAGCAAATTCCAGAGTTTGCACAATCTCAGTGAAGCATAAGAATAAATCAGCAAACTCAAAACATGGGCCCCACTTTGTTTTATTGACAACTGTCATAATTGCGGTGGAAGTCATAAATCTAAAAAGGAAAAATGTTTAGCTTTTGGTCAGCAATGCCATAAATGCAATAAATGGAATAATTTCAAAAGGTTTTGTAAATCAAAAGGGAACATTTTAAGAAGTGAGTTGATCAATTAGAAAGCTGTGACGTAGGGTTGCAGGCTATTCTTTATGTTGATGGTGTGTCAGTGCTTCATGAAACAGTTAATGCAGTAGATTTAAGGGCAAAGAATGAAGTATTTTGTACTGTTCGGATAAATGGCAAACCCATAGATCTCGAAGTTGATACAGGTTCCAAGTGCAATGTTATGTCAGCAGAAACATTTGCTAGAGTGTGTAAAGGTGATAGGTTTGATTTGGGAAGGTGTGCGAAGCTTGTTGCTTATGGAGGTGAAGAAATTCAGACCGAAGGCTCAGTAGTGCTTTGATATTACTCTGCCGGAAGAAGCTACAACCTGTTATTTTATGTGACCAAGAACCATGTCCAGTCAGTATTAGGGCTCAGAAACAGTTTAAAAATGGGACTGCTTTAATTTAACAAGGAAGTCCACCAAGTCAGCTTAAAAGACTACTATTCTAATTTTGCCCAGTACATTTTTTCAGGTCTATATCACATAGTCGAAGTCTTATAACTTTGAACCCGTAATATTCGAACCATTATGTTCGAAGTTACAAAACTTCAACTAAGGATAAAAAAAAAAACAAAACAACGGAAAACAAAATAAACTGTTTCCATGTGGGGGGCTGTGCTCCCCACAACCCCCGCTACTTAAATATACCAACTCCAAGATCGCACCCCATTGAACAAAATGGAAACCTCCGCTTATGGAGATTTCCATTCAAATGCTCAAACCTTTACAAATTCGAACTTATGATCTCGACCATATGAGGTTCGAACTTGTAAAAGTTCGACTATGTGATAGGAACCCCATTTTTTTCTACCTATGCTGATCTCTTCGAAGACAAACTAGGTAAACTTCCAGCTGTGTACTCCATGAATTTAGACCCAGAGGTGTGTCCAGTTATCATGCCAAGACATAAAGTTCCAATAGCCATGCAGGTCAAGAGTCAAAGCCGAGTTATATAAAATGATGCAACAAGGTGTGATTTGTCCAGCTGAAACTCCAGCTGAATGGGTATCTTCCATGTTGGTAGCTCATAAGAAAAGCTCGGATGACATTAGAATATGTATTGATCCACAAGATTTGAACAAAGCTCTGAAAAGACCTCATCATCAATGTCATTTTGTAGTTAACTGTTGAGATGTAAGCATGTATGTACGTAAGGTCTGTCTGTTAACCGGTTTGCTCATATTTTATGATGCTGCTATCCATCCTGATGTGTTTCTATGTATCAAAGCATCTAAACAAAATACCCCACTTGCTTGTCTTCAATGTTAGTGAAAGATGAGTGACAGGATGCCTTGGTGTGTCCACACAGAAACCATACTATAAGAAACTGTAGCTCCACACAATTTTAATATGCAGCAATAGCAGATCGTACTACAGGGAAACAAGTACATTGTTAAATGCTGATTCAGTAACAGTGACTTGGTGGTGCTGTGATAGAGGTTATGGATCTCACAGTACTCTGAACCTTTGTACTTGAGCAGAAACACAGACAGTTATGCGCATGCATACACATAATGTAGCAGAAACTGCTTCTGCAAGGAGTTCAGCACAAACCTAAAAGAATGCTACAGAAGTTTCATTAACTAATACTGTCATAGCTGATGCTACAACTTGAGTGCAGTACAGAGGGACAGCATTATTTGTGTGTTTCTGCAGATTACTGAAATGTGTTGTTAAATTAATGTTCTGCACATGTACTTGTGCATGCGTATGTATCCTGTATGTATGTAAATGCATGACAAAAGTGTTACTGAAGACAGAATAAAAAGGGAAAAAAATAACCATGGCATGTTGCATTAAATTTCTCATAACTCCTGGCCAGGTGCCACCTTTCCCCTTCTTCTCCTGAGCCGGTACGCGGTAGTGCTGCTTCATTCACCTCCCGTACTCCACTCCTGAAGGTCCCTCCCAGCCTCCGGAATATAGGAGCTTCCTCTTGCAATACCTGTGTCAATTTTCCTTGGGCATTCCTGCCTACTTGTCTGGGACATTTCAAGAAAAGGAACCTCAGTGCAGACCTCAAAACTAGTTCCATTTGAATTACTCCACTCCTGAAGGTCCCCTCCCAGCCTCTGGAATATAGGAGCTTCCTCCTGCAATACCTGTGTCAATTTTCCTTGGACATTTCTGCCTACTTGTCTGGGACATTCCTGCCTACTTGTCTGGGACATTTCAAGAAAAGGAACCTCAGTGCGGACCCCCAAACTAGTTCCATTTGAATGTATGCAGCTTGCACTACAGTATTTTTTTACCTTAGACTACCCATTTGTCTGATTATCCTTCCATGTGTGTGAATCAGCAGCCTACCGCAGACCACTACTACCCCCCTCCCACCTGTTTTTTCCTTACTGCTATTCCTTCCTTTGTCCACTAGGTGGCAGCTCTCTGTCAGATGATTGATTGTACCACTCTTAAACCCTCATGCCCTACTTTACTTCTATTTGCCTATAACTTAAAGTCTTCCAAATCCAAAACTAAGCTCTCTAACTCCTGTTATTAATCCCCTCTCCTTCCCTTAACCTATCTAAGGAGCACAGTTCCCCTATTTTTTTTCTGTTCTTTCTCAAAAGTAACAATCTTCTTAACCTACTACCTTTTAACCTACTTACCTTTACTGTGAACAGTTGTGGCTGATACTTTTTCAGCTGGCCTCTCTGCTCTACTGCTCTATCCCGCTCCGTTCGCCCTGCGGGCTCACTCCGCTCCCCTACCCCCAATTTCCACCCACCCCAATACTCCTACATTTATTCCTCCTCCTACAAACCCTCCCTCCCCACCAGCCTATCCTCTTCCACTAATTACTCCACCCTCCAACCAATCCAAACTCTATCACTCCCACCTCCTATCATATTATCATATTACCCTCACCTTTATCCACATCTAACAAACTTCTTCTACCATGCTCTCCCTCCCTCCTCACATCCTCACCTCAACATCTATGCTCATTCTTCTTCTACTTCCTCTTTACCATGCCACCTCCTACACTAACTCCCATCCACATCCACCACCTCTATTCCCCCACCCCTCCCTCTCTGCCCATTTCCACAACATCTCAGCCTTGGTAATTCCCTCCCACCCTATCCTTCTCTTAAAAGTAAAACTTTTCTCAAGAACCACTAAATACTGCAAACCCAAACCTACTCTCTACCAGACATCTTTATCTAAACATAAACCTTACAAACACATTCCCCTTGTCATACACCTTTGCTTAGCTGGTGACATTCACCCCAATCCAGGACCAAACTGCTCTCCTACAAATCACCCTTACAGCCACAACAAATCTTCCAACAAATACCTCAAATTCCTCACCATTAATGCCCAAAGCATAACTAATAAATTAACCCACTTCCACGCCTGGCTCAATCACTACTCACCTGATATTGTAGCCATCTCCGAAACCTGGCTAAAACCCCACATAAGCAACTCTGAATTCCTTCCCCCTGGATTTCTAGCTCTCTGTTCTGACCGCCAAAATCACAGAGGTGGTGGTGTAGCCCTAATCTACTCCAACCATTTGTCCATCATTCCATATCCAAATCCCATCCCTTCTTTCAATAATGCTGAACTTGTAATTGGACTACTAAAACTGAACAACCATAAGAGCATCTGTATCATAACACTCTATATTCTTCCTGATAATAACACAAACATCCTGGAAGATATCCTCTCCTGGACTTCCTCCAACATTAAGCTAGAAACCTACATTATGGGAGATGTAAATATAAACTGGAACAAAATTATTCACCATAATCCCTCCATATCAGTCAATCTCTTTAACTTTACTCAACTTACAAACTCTATTTTGAGACCAAACAAAAAAAAAAAAAAAACCCAGGCTCCACACTAGACTGGATGCTCGTATCCCATCCTAACAAAGTCTTAGAATCTGGTGTCATTCCTGACCCATTAGGAGACCACCTCCCTACCTTCATCCATCGAGCTACTCCCATTTCCACACACTCCCATCATTTTATTCAAACCCATAACCTCTCTAACTTCAACCCTACTACTTTCTCTGATTCCCTTAAGCTAACTAATTGGAACCCCTTAAAAACTCTTCCTTTAGATGCTGCCGTTGATTACTTCAACTCTACATTCCTAACTATCCTTAACTCCCTTGCACCTATAAGAAGAAAAAGAGTTAAAACAAAAAACACCCCATGGCTCACAAAGGACACCAAAAAAAAATATACTACAAAGAGATAAAACCTGGAAAACTTACCTCCACCTTAACCAACCAGAAATCTTACTTAAATATAAACAACTGAGAAACCAAGCCAAAAAACTAGTAATTAAAGACAAAAAGTCCTACTACTTCAAACTACAAGCAAATCACACAAAAACCCCCAAACAGTTCTGAACTCCATAAACTCCCTCCTAAAACCTGGTACTAAAACAACCTTTGTCCTGACACTAGCAAATCTGACCTTGAAATTGTCACATTGTTTAATACCTTCTTTACCTCTTCTATTGCTGGACTAACCAAGACTTTTACCAATAATAACCCTCCACCACCTACTGCTCAAACCTCCCCCCCTCCCACTTTTGAACTTAAACCCATCTCCACCAACCTAATAAAAATCTCCTAGCTAAATTAAAACCATGCTCCAATGCCCCCGACAACATTCCTTCCTCCTTCCTAAAAATAGCCTCTGACAGTATTGCCCACCCTATCAGCATACTAATCAATAGATCATTACTTGAATCCTATGTTCCCAAACTATGGCGTTCTGCTTTTACTCTTCCACTCCACAAGGGTGGCAAACATTGTAACACCTCCAATTTCTGTCCCATAGCCATCCTCTCCCCTATCTCCAAAATTCTGGAAAAATGTATCCACCTGCAACTCTTACCATTCCTTACCAAGCACCAACTACTCTCCCCTACCCAATACGGCTTCCGTCCAGGACACAGTACCAACTCTGCCCTAATCTCCTTCTTACATTCTGTTAATTCAGCTTGCAACTGCGGTAACATAGTATCCTCTGTTCTGCTAGTCTTATCTAAAGCCTTTGATACTATCTCCCATAGTCACCTACTAAACCATCTGTCTAACCTCAACATCTCCCAAAAAACTCTTTCCTGGTTCTCCAGCTACCATTCTGATAGGTCCCAAGCTGTGAAGTGGGGCCAGGCCACCTCCACTTTCCTCCCAACCCCTACTGGAGTACCCCCAAGGTTCAATTCTTGGCCCTTTGTTATTTAATATCTTTATTAAACAACTTCCATAAAGCCATACCTAATACCAAAATTGTGCAATACGTTGATGATTCCACTTTAATCTGCTATGCCTCTAACCTAAAAGATCTCCAATTTCTAACTCAAACTGCTTTCTCTACCACCGAAAATTGGATGCTACTAAACCACCTCTCACTAAATGCCAACAAAACTAAGATCCTTCTATTCTCTCCCTCAAAATCCTTCCCTATTGACAAAAACTCATTCCAAATCACCAGCCATAACAACTCCATTATCGAAGTCATACCCTCTGCCAAACTTCTTGGTGTAACCATTGATGAACACCTTAAATTTAACAATCACATCCAGCAAAATATCAAGAAAACCCACATAAAACTTGGCCTACTTTATAGAAACAATCACTTCCTCTCTCCTTCCTCTAGACTAACTCTCGCCACAACCTGTCTACTTCCCTCTCTCCTGTATGGAGCTCCTCTCCTCACTAATCTATCTTCCACACTCGCCTCCAAATTGGAAGTATGTTACAATAAAATAGCCAGATTCGCCACAAATGCCAAATCCTCCACTCATCACTGCACCTCCCTACACTCACTAAACTGGCTTGAACTCCCCAATCTACTACTCCTTCACCAAATCACCACTGCCCACAAACTATTCTTCCAACCTACTAACTGCCCTGCACTTTCCAATATTCTGCAACCTTATAACCCACTCAGACCCCTTAGATCTACCCACCAAAACTTGATCACCATCCATAAACCCAAGCGCCCTGCTGGCCAGCTTCTGCTATCATATTCTCTAGCTAAAAAATGGAATGCTCTGCCCCCCACACTGAGGACCTGTGAAAACCTTAAAAATTTCAAAACTCAACTTCATTCCTATCTCTAAACAGGGAATGCAATTGTACTCTCCCCCCATTCCTCTCAATCTCTCCTCTCCCTTTTCTCCTGACTAACCTTTTTACCTTCCTAACCTCACTTTAATTTGTTAATGTAAGCAATAAGCAAAATCTAGCCATGATGCTATATGCCTGTTTACACCTGAATCCATACTGTTTATTTGTTTTCTCACTCCTGTAAATGCCTCCTGTTGCTTGCATTACTAACTTCATTTGTAATTAAGCATGCTATCGAACTTTAATGCGGAGCTCTATTGCCCGAGCCCCCTCTAAATGTATTCATGTACTTAAACTTTGTATTGTGTAGCTTTTTCTCCCCGAGCCTCCACTGAAAGTAGGCTCACTTAGCCCAGTGTACTGAATTGTAAATATTTTTTTTCTATTTTCTATTTTAGAATGCTACCTGTTTTGTAATCCTTAATATCTTTGTTAATTAATCTTGAAATTCTGTTTTGTGGAGCTTTTCTCCCCGGGCCTCCACTGAAAACGGGCTCCCCAGGCCCAGTGGACCTCCCCGGTCATCAAACTGGAATAAATAAATATAAATAATGAAGGTCCTGTTATGTTCACCATGTAAAACAAAAACTGGCCTCTAACCTGTACTGAACTAGTTTTCAAAGGTGTGTTATGCAGTAACAGCTACACTTGGCATAGCTTGTGGGAAGTTCTAATCTATGATACAAAAATATTTGGGGGGGCAACAAAGTAACAACTTTAACAAACCCTTCATATCTTAAAATGGTATCTAAAGAGCAGCAGAGAGAGGTCATTGCAGTCGGACAATAATAGGTACAGTAAGAAAGGCAGTACCATCAATATATAGCTACAAATCAAAACAAATTCTGCAAGCAGACAAGTGTAAATAGATGTGGATGAACTTATACAGCACATTTTTTCATGTATGATGCACTCGAGGCAGAAAAAAAGTACAGTTGTGTAAGGACACTTACTATAACAGTACATGTTCGGATGATCGCTGCTGCAGTAGCCTTAGCTATCCCTGGGGAATGGTCCTTGCAAATCCTGATCTAGACCTAGAGAAGGAATAAAGCTTATAGTGTTTTGTAAAAGTATGTACAGAGTACCAAGTTGCATCTCCTAGAATACTTCTAGAATCCAACCCTTTCCAAAAAGCCATAGATGAAGCCAAGGCCCTGGCAGAGAGGACCTTGACCCTGCCTGGAATAGTTTTGTTCTGGTGAGTATAACAAAAAGTAATAGCATTAAACAACCATTTGGAAACAGGCTGTTGTGAAATAGGTCGTCTCTTCTTTTTACCTTCACAAAAAATTGACAATTGATCTGAAGATCACAAAGATTTATTTCTGCCAAAATAGTACCAGAGTTGTCTGTGGCCATCCAAGGTATACAGTATCTCTTCTCCCTCATTTTTAGGTTCAGGAAAGAAAATGGGGAGATGGACAGTTTGCTTAATGTAAACTCAGATACCGCTTTAGGAATAAAAGGAGGATTCGTTCTTAAAGAAACCCTGTCCCTGTGGAAAATGGAATAGAGTTGACTCCCCATAAGTGCTTGCAACACAGTTACCCTTTTGGCAAAGGTCAGAGCAATCAGTAAAACTGTTTTCCATGTTAAAAACCTCAAGTCAAACAGGTTAGCAGGTTCAAATGGAGCAAGTGTTAGCTTCTCCAACACAAAATTAAGATCACAAGGACAGGCCATCAGTCTTTTTGCTGACCTCTTATACAAAACTTCTTTCAAAAACATGTTGGCATGAGAGTGCACTGAAAGGGGAGGATCTATAGGCAGACATGCTGAAATGGTCAATAAATGAACCCTGGCAGAGGAGTAAGAAAGGGCATATAATAGTAACTCACACAAATATTTTAAAACTGAACAACTAGCCATGACTGGGAGCTGGTTATGTAGCTGGTGTAGATCAAAGTGTGTGATATACCTTTAAGAAGTATTCCAGTCAGTGGGCACTTGCATATAAGTACTGAGCATGTGCAAGCAAGAGTACCATTTTGAGTGAGCAGCCAGAATGAGAGCATGCAAGTATGTAGTCAGTTAGACAGTTCAAGTTCACTTGTTCCTGCCATCCATCCTGATGTTTGTATGCAATAAACTACTTAAACGAACACCCAAGTGTCACTGTCTTCTTAATGCACATAACATGAGCAACATGGTGTCAGACGTGGGATCCAGAGTTACAGCCATGAGGCAACCGGTTAAAAGTTGGAGGAATACACAGCAGTAGATCATTCCTACTGCTCAAACAACTCACAAAACAGGTCAGAAACAAATTCCAGGTACTAAAATTCACTTAAATAATTTCTCCTGTTACAAATATAAAACAAAGCACTCAGAACGCTCAAAACGAATTTCTTATTAAAAGAAATGTCCAAAACTGCAACATATTGATAAAAATATTCAAAATAATTATGAAATGTTTGAAACAATATCAGAATAGCATAAAATGTACAAAATATACTTTTTCCATATTAACTAGAGCTATTTGAAATATCCGAAGTGTGAAGTAACCACTGAACGAGCCTCATCTGGAAACTGGCTAGAGGAACAATGGTGATCGAGGCTGCCATTGACCCCAAGAGTTGGAGTATAGATCGAGCGGGAGATTTGTGGTGACACAGCAGTGGTTAAATCTGTTGCCTTACTCTTTGAAGCCTGTGGTTCGGAAAACATGCTGTGCAATTTCTCATGTCCAACAGTACCCTGATGAATTCCAAAGACTGAGCTGGAGTCGTGTTGGATTTCTCCCAGTTTATAGTGATTCCCAGGCTTTGTACTGTGAGAAGAGTGTAGTGCAGGGCTTCTTCCAGTAGATGCTTGATGGGGGCGGTGAGGAGCCAGTCATCTAGATATGGAAACGCCTGGAATCCTTGAAGTCGCAAGTGAGCGATAACCACTGCCATACATTTGGTGAACACTCTGGGGGCTGCAGAGATACCAAATGGCAGAGCTCGAAATTGGTAGTGAATGGCTCCTATGCAGTAGCGGAGGTATCTTCTTGAGCGTTTGTCAATTTTTATGTGGTAATATGCATCTTGAAGATCGACAAAGCACATCCAATATGTCTTCTTCCAGAAGAGGAAGGATAGACTGAACCGTGACCATCTGGAATTTCTCTGTTTTTACAAATTTGTTCAGTGTGCCGAGATCGAGAATTGGTCTCCAGTCCCCTGTCTTTTTTGGCACTAAAAAGAACCTTGAGTAAAATCTGGATCCTATCTGGTCTAGGGGGACCATCTGGATGACTCTTTTTTTGTAGCAGCTTTTGGATTTTGTGTGCTGCTGCTTCACTTTGACTAGGTGGAACATCGGGTAATACTGTGGATCAGATTGGACAAAGACGGAAGGGAAGGCGATAGCCTCTGGATATTATCCATTGTACCCAAGAGTAGGTGGTTATATTTGCCAGGCAGCAGGGTACAAGGAGAAACAACCCCCGACCACTTCCAGAGGTGAGCAGTCGGGCAACGCTTCAGAAGCGCTGATAGAATTGGCCAGAGAAGTAATCTCTGGAACCCCGGTTTTGCAGACCTCCTCTGCCCTGATAGGGGTGTCTTCCATTGGAGTTTTCCCCTCTGCCTCTAGGGGAGAACTCGGCATGTGTGACCTGAAAAGACCCTTGTGATTTCCTGTGCTACATCTTCCCGCTCCTCTGACTTCTGGAGTAGAATCGTTGAGGAGTGGAGTGTCTGACATCAATGGCAGACAGGGTCTTGCCATCTTGTTTGCACCTCACCAGCATATCTTTCACTTTAGGGCCAAACAAAAAAGTGGCCTCGATGGGGGCATTCATGAAGGAAGCCTTAAAGGAGTCCGCAAAGTCGCATCCGGGCATGTCATCTGGTGACTATACCTGCGCCTGCCACTCTAGCTGATCCTTCCGCTGTGTGAGAAATAAGACGCATGGAAGAGTTGGAAATGGACTCTAGGGTGGCTATCTGAGAGGCCACGTTGTAACGGACCTCGTCAGAAATGGCTCCTGCCAAGGTTTCAGACAGCTGGTTGATAAGATTCCTCTGAAGCCTGGTAAAGTGTCCCAAATAGTTCAAAGACCTTACGGCGAAGTTCAATGAAGCAAACACACACTTTCCTACTCTGTCTATCGCCCGGGACTCCTTGTTGGGCACATGGACAGTTTGGCTCTCTTCTGCCAAATCCTTCTTAGTTGCAGCCACCACCACCATAGCATCTACTGGAAGACTTTGTGACCAATGTGGGTGCTCAGCTGGGGACGATAATATTTTGTCCAGTCTCCTTGGTATCACTTCCAGGGTGACAGGAGCCTTCCATGTGCGCTGGATGATGAGCTCATCGGCTGGCAGGGTGACCCAGGAGGTAGAGGGCCGGGCACGAAAAGCCGGAAGGAATACGGATTCCTCAGAGGAAGGATTAGAGGACTTCTAGTCACCCCTCTGTCTAAGGATCTCGAGGATGTCACCAAAAGACACCTCATCAGAGGGTGACCATGGGGACCCTTTCCAGTCATCAAAATCCATATCTTCAGTTAGTGACTCCTCAGTGGAGTCCATGTACTTCCTCTTGTATGTCGCATTGTGGTGTACTTCCTCAGTGGGAGGTCCTGGGGAAGACTGCAAAGAGGGGGGTCTCCTCAGGAGGAGAAACTCGAGACCCTTGTGCCCGGTATCTGGTGGTTGTGGCTTGTGACACTTGTGACACAGAGGGGGGGAGAGGACTCCGACATATGGGGTTTGCCAAGGGAGGCAAGCACCCTCTCCATGGCCTGGAAAGCCGGTCCGCTCAAGGAGGGATGGAAGCCTGGAACCGAGCACAACAATCTCAGAACTGGGGTCACACCCCACCCCCGATGAACTGACCCCCAGACCAGGAGTTTCAAGAGGACTGTGAACTGTGAGAGAGAGAGGATTCTTGTAATGTGTAAAAATCTGTGTGAAACCAGAATTCCCTCCCCCATGGCACAGCCACTGGCCTGAGAAGAGCCTGATGCCCACTGCACCGAGGGCCACAAGGATGACTCCATTTCCAAAGTAAGATCCACTATTGGAGTTGGAGGAAGGGAAGTTGCTGTCGGAGTAATAGGCTTTGAAACTTGGGTAGAAGTCGAAGGAGGAGTGTACATTGGAGTTTGAGGAGATATATGTTCACCCGAAGGAGGAAACGTGGACTTCGATGGTTGAGAGAGACCTCTGGCCACAAGCAACTGGTCAACAAGCCGCAACACATCTTGCTCAGAGAGGGTCCTGGATGACCTCATAGAGAGAGCTGATGGTGATTCTGGCCTTTCTAGAAAAGGACTATATTGATTACCAGTGAATGGATCCAAGGAAGGAGAATACGTGGTCCTTGCTAATTTGTGAGGTGCAGAGCCCGGAACCAAGGACGTCTGCACCAAAGAAAACCATGTGAAAGTAGCCTGAGCTGATGACGTCAGTGCCATAGAAGTTGCAGGTGTCTGCACCGTAAAGGCAAAAGTCTGCCACGAAGGGTACAGTGCCATCGAGGAAAGTCTCTGCACTGGTAATAAGGACAGTGCCGAGAAGGACTGCATCAAAGAACTTGTCTGCGCCGAAAATGTCTGCACCGTGGAGGACAGAAACGTCATACTCAGAGCCGAAGAGGATTGTACCAACAGTGCCGAAGGGGACTGTACCTGCATGGATGGTGCTAGTAAGGGCTGCGACAGAACTGCTGGAGCTGTAGTTGTCTGCACCAGGAACTTTGGTGCTGGTGTCGATAAGGAAGACAAGGCTGAAGCCAGAATCATTTTGAGCAGTGCCAAGCCTGGAGCCGACATTTCCCCTTCTTATGAGTCGACTCCTTATGATCTCCAGAGGGGGAAGAAGGGAGTGACCTCAATGACAAAGAGGAAGAATGCCTCTTACGGGGTTTAAAAGGAGGAGGGGGTGAGCCCTCCAACCCAGAAATAGACTCAGAGAAAGGAGATTTGAGAAGACATTTCAATATTTATTTATTCTTCCTCTTGATAAGAGTCCTGGTCAAAAAGTTTCTACAAATCCCACATGGGGATCCACAGTAATATGGGAGACATTCAGACAGTAGACACAAGTCATGGCCATCAGAAAGCAGTAACTTACTGCCACAATCCTTACACTGCTTAAAACCAACGCTACTTTTCTTATCCAACATTATGATGTGGAGAAGAAGAACAATACCAAAGAGAAGGATTACCAACGATGGAAATGAAGAATTACCTCAGAGGTAAGAAAAGGGTAATAAAGGGAAAAAGACTAAAGGGAGAGTCTAAAGTATACGAAAATATTAGTAGAAACTATATGAAAAACTTTAAAGTAAGAACAATGTATAAAACTTTCAAAAATATTAGACACTTAGCTGAGAGAGTGGCTTGACATAGCTGTACAGCAACGTAGCAAACAAGATTTGAGGTAACAGGGAGCAGAGCATTCTGGGTAAGACCGTGGCTCGAGAGTTTTTGACTGACGTGAGCTTGATATTGGCTGGCTCAGTTCCGAGGACGGAATCGATAACCCATCAGTAAGGAATAAACTAAGATTAACAGCAGATCGTAAATTTAGAGATATGTGTAACCCCCAAATGAATGTTACAATGGAAAGGCACTTATTTTACACAAAGGATCAAAAGCCTGGTGAAACTTTTGCACCATACACAACTGACTTGAAAAATAAGGCTAAAACATGCAGATTTAGTGATTTGAGAGATGAGTGTATAAAGGACAGGCTTGTGCGTGGTATTAACAGTGGCACAGTGAGAAAGATTTTGCTTCGAGACAGTGACTTGACGTTAAATAAGGCCATTGAGATTTGTCAGATATATGAGCTTATGGAAAAGCACACAGGTATACTTGCAAATGAGAATAGCTGTGGAAGGCACAGTGACAAAGCTCATGTAGATAGTATGAAGCACGTGGTCAAAACAAACAGGCCCAAGCACATGGCAGCTACTGCAGGACCTGTTTCAGTTCCTAGGAAACTCAAGAGTCTTTCCAGCAAATTCCAGGGCATGCTCAGTGAAGCATAAGGGTGAGTCAGCAAAGTCAAAACGTGCCCCCACCTAGCTTCATAGTCAACTGTTGTAATTGTGGTGGAAATCACAAACCCAAAAAGGAAAACTCCTTAGCTTTTGGTCAGCACTGTCATTTTTGCAATAAGTGGAATCATTTCATAAGGTTTTGTAAATAAAATAACGCACATTCTTTTATTAAAAGAGGGCATTCCAAGAGACAAGTTGATCAGTTTAGAAAGCTGTGACCCTACTTTTTATGTTGATGGTGTGTCTGTGCTTGGTGAAATGGTCAGTGCAGTAGATTTGTGGGCAAAGAACAAAATCTTTTGTACTGTTTGGATTAATGGGAGTCCCGTACATCTCAAAGTAGATACTGGCTCAAAGTGCAATGTTATATCAGCAGAAACATTTGCTAGAGTAAAAGCTACAGAACAGCTTGATTTGACAAAGTGTGTGAAGCTTGTTGCTTATGGTGGTCAAAAGATTCAAACCGATGGCTCAGTAGTGCTTTCAATTTATTCTTTTGGGAACAGCTATAACTTGCAGTTTTTCATAGTCAGGAGACATGGGCAGTCATTATTAAGCCTTAGACAGTTTGAAAATGGGACGGACTGCTTTCATTTAATAAAGAAGTCCACTGTATAAGCCTGGATGACAACAGCTCAGATTTAACCCAATCCATTCTTTCTGAGTATGCTGACATTTTTGCAGACAAAGTAGGCAAACTACCAGCTATGTACTCTATGAAGTTAGACCCAGAGCTCAGCCCAGTTGTCAGACCAGCATGGAAAGTTCCAGTAGCTATGCAGAGTAGAGTCAAAGCCAAGCTAGACAGAATGGTGCAGCTAGGTGTAATTTGTCCTACAGAAGAACCTACTGAATGGGCATCCTCCATGGTGGTAGCTCATAAGACAAGCTCAGATATCAGAATATGTATTGATCCAAGAGATATGAACAAAGCATTAAAAAAGCCTCATCATCCAATGTGCACAGTTGAAGAGGTTGCTGCCCTCATGCCAAACTCCACTGTTTTTTCTGTCTTAGATGCAAAGAGTTGCTTTTAGCAAATTTTGCTTGACCAAAAATCTTCATTGTTAACCACATTTGGTACGCCATTTGGAAAACACAGATTTCTGAGAATGCCATTTGGAATAAATTCTTTATCTTTAAGTGAAGTCTTTCAGCGTGCAATGGAGCAATTTTTTTTTTGTATCCATGTGCTATTATAGTAGATGATATTCAAGTAGGAGGCAATGGTGAAGTCGAACATGACAGAAACCTCAAGAAAGTTCTGGAAAGAGCACGTAAAGTGAATCCTAAGCTAAATCCTCAGAAGTGCAAATTCAGGCTACGAGAAATTAGTTATGTTGTTCACTCGTTTACCAGTTCAGGCTTATGACCAGATCCTTCCAAGCAAACAGCAATTTTCGAGATGCCAGTTCCCGACAATGCCCAAGCCCTGTAGTGTTTTCTTGGCATGGTCAACTATCTAGGCAAGTTCATTCCAGATTTAAGCCAATTTTCAGCACTGTTAAAAGAGCTGACATACAAAGATATAATTTGGTCATGGGCAGAACAGCACCAAAAAGTATTTGATGTCCTAAAACAGACAATTGCTAGTCCATCAACTCTCAGCTGCTATGCTGTTCACAAACCAGTTCCTCTTTCCTGTGATGCTTCTAAGTTTGGTCTAGGTGCAGTCACTCTTCAAGAGGGTAGACCAGTAGCCTATGCTTCGAAAACTCTTACCAAGACTGAGATGCAATATGCCCAGACTGAGAGAGAGCTTTTTGCAACTGTGTTTGCATGTTCGAAGTTTCATGATTATATTTATGGTTGTCTTATCCAGATCGAAACTGACCACCAACCTCAAGTCACTATTTTGAGAGAAAGCCTATGCATACAGCTCCTGCCAGACTGCAATGCATGATGCTCAAACTGCAAAAATACAATTTCAATCTTGTTTACACAAAAGGCAAACTTTTTTATCTTGCTGATACCTTATCCAGATCATCCAGAAAAAAACACAGAATGGCATAACAATGAGCAACTTGATTTTGAGGTCACGGAAGTGAGAAATTTTTCTTTTACACATCTTGATGAGCTCAGAACTCATACAGCTTCAGATCCAATTCTCCAGAAGCTAAACGTCTTTATCAGTCGAGGATGGCCTTCAGAGCAATATCGTTTACCAGTAGAAGTGCACCAGTATTTTCCATACAGAAATGAGAATTTTTCAGACAATGGGATCATGAAAGGTCCTTAAGTGATTGTTTCAAAGTCCTTGCAACAAGAGTACATTAAGATCTTGCATTGAAGCCATCAATGAACTGATTCTACCAAAAGAAGGGTGAGAGGTCTAGTATTTTGGCCTTCTATGTCAAGAGAGAAAGAAAGTGCTTTCATCTGGTTCAGTATGTAATAGTACAAAGCCACATCAACAAAAAGAAACACTTCAGTTAAGCCAGATTCCTGAACTACCTTTGTCGACAGTAGCCACAGATATCTTTCAGTGGAATGGTCAACATTACTTGGTGTTAGTAGAATCTTATTCAAACTGGTCTGAGATTGATCTACTTCCCAACCTAACTTCCAGTACTGTCAATACTAGGTTGAAGTGGCATTTTTCTGTCCAGGGCAGTCCACACACAATAATTTATGACAATGGTGCACAGTTTACTAGTCAGCAGTTCAACAAGTTTGCAGAAGAGTAGGACCTAGTTCATATTATGAGTAGTCCTGAATACCCTCAGTCAAATGGCTTGGCTAAACATGCAGTTCAAAGTGCAAAACAGCTGTTAGAGAAATCCAGACGTGATAATACTTATGTTTTTCTAAATTCGATAAATCTCAGAAACATTCCTTGTGATAAACATCTTAGTTCACCTGCCCAGAGACTTATGCCGAGACAAACCAGAGCCACATTACTAATCAGCAGTGATTTATTGGTCACATGTGCTAAAAACAACAAAACAGTAAAAGCCCAACTGTTAAAGAAGTGTTTGTCCCAGAAGTCTTACTATGATAAAAAACAGCAAACTGCTCAGTTCTTTACAAAAAGGGGAGATATTGAGTATGCAGACATCAAAAGATTTTGATCGCACCAGATTGTGAAATGTTTTGTCTAACACAGGAGGGTTGGCTAGTGGCTTGTGCTGAGGTAGTAACAGGAAATCCCTGAGCCTCTTTTTAGATTCTGAAAAATCTTGGCTCTCCCAGTGGAAATGCTCCCTCATGGTATGTAAGGTTTCCCCAAAAGAATAGTCCTCAGGAGGAGAAGCTGAAGGAATGGATTCTTCAGCATCAGAATCCTCATAGGGGGGAAAAGAATATTCCTGATCAGAAGAGGAATCAGAAGAAATGGAAACTTGATCTGAAGGTTCATAGTCAGTCTCTTGCCTAGGCCTCTTATCAGGAGGGGGATGGGAACCCCTGATCAAGGTATTCAAGTCTTCGGCCATTTTGAGCATCTGTTTTTTGGGCATGGAGGCCTGTCCACGTGGCTCTTATGTTTGTTTCTTTGCCTTTGAAGTCGGTTTAATGTATAGATGTTTGGGTCTGAAAACACCCTCAGAAGCCAGTGCCTGCTCAGCGGCTCTGGACCCATCTGAAGGATTAGTGTCTGAGGCTCCAATACCTTGAGTCTCCAGCGGCATGGCTGACTCCACGTGGGAGTCGGTAGTGGCCTGCGACTAAAGTAGCGTTCGTCAGGGGCTGCGAAAGCGCCTCACTGAGAACCGGCGAATCGGCGACTGGCTTAGGAGAAGCTTTGTCGTCGGTTTTGGGCCTTGGTTATCTTTCTTTTTCTTTGCGTTTTTTGTGAACTCCGGTAGTCGGATGGCTTTCCGATGGCATTTCTGGATAATTAAACCTGTGTCCAAAGTAGTTTAAAGCAAAATCATACCGGCGCTTAATAGTGCATTGGTTAAATCTAGCACAAAACCGACAAACCAGAAGGTTATGATCAGAGCCTAGGAAAGGAATACAGTAAGAATGAAAGTCCTTATGAGGTATTTGCTTCCCACAAGAAATACAATTATTAACTTTTTCTGACATTGGTTCTGGCGCAAGAAAAAAGTTTCCCCAATGGGGTACTTAGCTTTATAGAAGACTTCGGATCTGAAATTCGAACTCGAAAATCTCAGGAGTCGGCCGACCGGCACTTGCAAACTGCTTCTGCTTCGGGCACTGCGTGGCAAGAAAGGACTAAAGAAAATGGCATCTGCCGCTTGTTTTATATCCCTGACGACCTGATGTCAGGGATGGGGTGACAGCAGCCGACGCATGACCCAGGACTTTGGAATTCAGGCAGACTGAGGGCAACCTGCCCGCAGGATTACCCAAATGTAATGACTGCAACAGTGAAACACGAAGAACATCATTCCCCACTGACTGTCCCTGTTGCTAAACCCAGTCTTAATTATTATGTTTCCCGATGAGGTTGCATCTCAAAACCTAGTTCCAGATACAGGGCATCCTGACAAGGACTATTTTCTTTATTAATGTCTATATAATTGCATGTCTATTGAAATATCATTGTTTATATGATACAGCTCAGTAAAGAGGAAGGATGTGGATCAGACTGTGTGATATACCTTTAAGAAGCATTCCAGTCAGTGGGCTAATGTATATAAGTACTGAGCACGTGCAAGCACGACTGCCATTTTGAGTGAGCAGCCAGAGTGAGAACATGCAAGTATGTAGTCAGTCAGTCAGTTAGTTAGTTTAAGTTCAGTGTTCCTGCCACCCATCCTGATGTGTTTGTATACAATAAACTACTTAAAATGAACACCCAAGACTCATTGTCTTCTTAATGCACATAAGACAAGTGACAGCTGGCACCAACTAGAAAAACCTTTTCCATTTGCTAATATATGGTTTTCTGATAGTAGGCTTTCTTGCCTCCATTTGTACCTGCTGCATATCCTCAGAAAACAGGTGCCTAAAGGGAATTAAGACCCTATCATCCAGGCAGTCAGTTAACTGGTGTCAGGATGCACTAAACACCCATGTTCTTGTGTGATTAAATCCAATTTATGAGGAAGCTTGTGGTAACTGACCCAATTTACAAAAGAAGGGAGAACCAGGGTTGCCTGTGCCAGAAGGGAGTCACCACAGTGATCTCGGCAGATTCCTTCTGAATCTTCAGACGTACCCTGAATATTAGTGGAAAAGTTAGAAAAGCATACAGGAACATTCCTGTCCAAGAAAAAGCTTCTCTCTTCTAGTCCTTCTTTCATGGAGTCTTGAAACAGAATCTTACCAGATGATTATTCAGACAGGAGGCAAAGAGGTCTGCTAGAGGAGCTCCCAACAGACTGATTAAATCTGGGAAAAAAACCTGATCTAGTTTCTGTTCATGAGGGTCTTCCCTTGTCCTTCTTAGCTTGTCTGATGCACAATTTTGTTCTGATGGAATGTAGGATGCCTGTGGAGTGGGACTGTGCTGTGAAGCTATATCTCAAGCTAACATGTCTAGTGTGCAGAGGGGGTAAAATCAAGTGACCCCTTGCCTGTTGACCAAAGATAATTCAGAGAGTTGAGTGTCTTGATCAGGGTAAGCATCTCTTTTACACTGATGTGCTTGCAGCTGTCCTTGGTGTCCCACACAGCTTGCACTTTTATCTCTCTTGAAACTAGATATTTTGTCTCCACTAAGTGGGTTCCCCTTCTGCCACACCCCAGCACTGGGATCTGAAAAAACACAATGTTGGTGCTGGGACCAAAGAGACATCAGATACCATTGTATCTTTCTCATGTGGAATCTTGCCAGGGGTATCATGAGAACCATGAAAGCCATAACACCCAAAATCCTGAGGTATTTCCTCACAATGACCCAAGTCTGAGTGGCAAACCCTAGAAATAGATCTAGATATAGATCTATTTTTTCCTGTACAAGAAAAACTATCTGAACTGTGAAGTCTGGATGAAGAGGAATCTGATAAGCAATCTTTTAAATCTAATGTTATAAGGAAACTTGAATGAGGAATTAGTATTAACAGGTTGTGAAGTGACATAATTTTGAATTTGGAGTCTATCACAAACAGGGTTAAGGAAAAAAAGTTCCAGAACTAGTCTCCTAACATTTTCTTTATTTTGTACTAAAAACATCCTTGAAAAAAAACCCTTTTCCACCTGGGAAGGGGGGAACAGGTTCTATCACTCTGTGGACAGCATGTGATGGACAGGTGGAAACAAGAGTCTGGTCTAGATAAGGAATTATCTCCTGGTATGGCAGAATTTCCTCCTACTGCCATCTGTAACACTGACAAAGGATTAGATTTGTTGCCAAACAGAAAAGTGGAGTTTCAGTCTTTCTGGAAGAAAAGATGGGGTGCCAGGGTGGGAGGGGGAACAAAGTCTCTTAAATACTAATTTTATTTATAGTTTCATAGGTTGGTACTAGGCTATCAGCCCTAGGGCCTGTACAAGCCTAACCATAACTATTCCCTGGCTATTTCTTCCCACAATATTTACTTCCCTGGACCCCTGTCTAGCAGAGCGAGTGACGTGATCCCCTGGGTAAATTTCCTATCTCCCATTCAGTTGTCAAAGTTCCTTTTGAAGAGGGCCAAGGAGGTGCTCTGCTTGATATGTATGGGGAGTCTATTCCAGAGTTTGGGGAGTCTCTGGGTCAGGTACCTATCCCTCCAGCATGTTTTGTTCATTGTGATGACAAGGTTTAGGTCCTTGGAGCGTGTGGCACTGATGGATTGGGATTTCTTTAAGTGTAGCATGTCCAACAGCTCTGGGTTTGACGTGGCCTTGTATGTTAATCAGAGATCGCCTCTGAGTAGACGATATGTCACAAAGTATAGCTGGAGTTTTTTTAGTCGGTCAGCATAAGGCATCTGCTTTAGGCCTGTGATTCTTTTAGTGAGGTGTTTCTGCAGCCTTTCCAGTTGTTGCAGATGTCTTCTGAGGTACATACCAAATGGAGCATTGTACTCTCTGATGGGTCTAATGAGGGATAAGTACAGTGGGACAATGACCTCCTTTTTTCTGGATGAAAAGCCCTTAGTGATGAGGTGTGGCACATAGAAGAATTTCCTGACTGTTGTGGCGATGTGGTTATTGAAGGTGAGACTACTGTCCACCTGTGTTCCTAAGTCTCTTATCACACTTTCGGTGTTTAGTGTACTGCCACCCATGTGGTAATTCAAGGGTACATGTTTTTTTCTCAAAGGGGATAACTATACACTTCTTGGCATTGAGTTTGAGCCCATGGCTCTGGCACCAAGCATCTGTTTCTGTAAGGCCCTTTTGTAGAATATCCACATCATTTGGGGATTCAATAATGGTTCCCAGTTTGCAGTCATCTGCGAACTTTGTTAGCCAGAGTCCCTTAGTGTTGACCTGTATTTCAGAGATGTAGATGCCAAACAAGAGCAGTCCCAGGACTGAACCCTGAGGTACTCCACTTGTCTGGAGCTGGATTTGGAGTTGGCTACTTTTACAGTGTGGGTTCTGTCAGTAAGCCAGTTGGCAACCCATCAAGTGACGTAGGGATTTATGCTCAGCTTAGTAAGTTTATCTATGATTCCAGAGTGGGAATGGTGTCAAAGGCCTTGGCGAGGTCCAGATTGGCTGTGTGGACCGCCTTACCCTCGTCCATGGTTATGGAGACTGATTCAAAGAAGTTAATCAGGTTTAGGAGACACGATCGGCCCTTCACGAACCCAAACTGGGTTGGGTCCAGTGTTTGAAGGTTGCCAATGTCTTTGTTTATAAGTTCCATGATAATACGTTCCATGGCCTTGCAGATCAGGCTTGTCAGACTGATGGGACGGTAGTTCCCAGGATCCAAGGTGGATCCCCCCCTTGTGGAGTGGGATAACTGTAGCTGTGCACCACTCAGTGGGCATGAAGCCTGAGGTGAGGCTATGATTAAACATGACACTTAGGTGAGGTGCCAGTTCATTTTGTAGTTCATGTAGTACACAGCCTGGGATGTCGTCTGGTCCCATGGATGCTGTATTCTTAGCTTTGGAGAGTGCGTTTATTACCTGTGTGGCCGTTATTACCGGAATTTGGCAATCTTCCGGTATTGAGATGGGCCATTTAGGAGGTGAGAGGAGGGTGAAGTTGGCACTGAATCGATCTGCCAGGATACTGGCAATGTCTTTGGGATCAGTATATTTAATGCCATTCTGTTGTAGCTCAGAGCAGGTCTGAGCATTGCCATTTAGATTCTTGACATAGCTATAGAATGTCTTGTAGCTGTCTTTGGAATCTTTGGCAATTTTATTTTCATAACTAGCTTTGGGGGATTTTTTGAGGGGATCTCAACTTCTTACTGAGGCTGGTAAGGGAGTTTTTTGCATCCTGGGATTTTCTTCTTTTCTGCAACAGTTTCTTCCTTCTGTTGTATAGTTTGTTTATGACAGGGGACCACCAGATTGGCTTCCTTTTTTGGAGGAGAGTGTCTTGGTTCTACCTGGGATGGCACGATTCATGCACAAGTGGATTTGCTCATACAGTGCTTTAGTGTAGGATTCGGCAGTCGAGCTTTCAGTTCCCATCTGCATGGGTGTCATGAAATTTGTCACTTCTGACTTGAGTAGCATGAAGTTGGCCTTGGAGAAGTTTTTTATGGATGTTTCCTTACTGGGGAGGGTGGGGGTGGGATGTGGATGTCAAAGGTGATTAGCTTATGGTCAAACCTAACCAATGAGGGGGTGACCACTGGTGTGGAGCATCGATTTCCCATGTTGGTAATGACCAGGTCCAGGATATTGGAGCCCCTGGTGGGACTATGGTTTAGTTGATCCAGGATGTTGGAATTTATGAATTCTAAGAACCGTTGGGCAAAGGTGTTGGTACACAAGTAGTTTTCCCAGTTAATGGCAGGGTAGCTGAAATCACCCAGTATTAGGATGTTTGGTTGTATCTTAATATTTTCCAGTATGTTTAGAAAGGTGTAGTGAGAATCTTGGGGCATGGTGGGGGATCTGTAGCAAGCTACAATTTGGATTGCAGTCTTACCTAGTGTTAGCTGTACCTGGAGAATTTCGGTTGCATTGTGTTGGGCAACTAGCCTGGAGGTGTGAATATCCTTGGTGAATATGGACACTCCTCCACCTTTAGTGTTTTGGTCCTGGTTTGGTGGCCGAAAAGTGTGGTAAGAAGTGTAGCCTGGTATCGCAGAGGTGCTCTCAGGAGCCTTGAACCAGGTCTCAGTTACTGTACAGATATCGATGTTCTGCATTTTTAGGAGTGCATCGAGAGAGTGCATTTTCAGGTTTAGACTTGCATTACCTTCAGATTTTGCATACTTGTACCTGTTACTGTGGTGGTTTTATCCTTTGAGCCTTGCCTAAAAAAGGCACTATAGGTGTAGCAAGAGCCTTAGCCAGTAACCTGAATCCCAGGACTGGCCTTGGTTTTGGGAGTTTCCAGATTTCTTCTTAAAAACCTTTGCCATTCTTTTTAAATCTGCGTTTGCCAGTATATTGTTGAGACTGTTTATTTTGTTTCTTACCAAAACTGGATAAGGAGTGAGAGAATCCCTTGGAAAAGGAAGGCTGAAGAGATTCCATGAATCAGCTTACCCCTTTTATCACACTTTTTGATTACCTGTGCAGCAGACAGGGCAAAAACTAAAGCTCTAGCTAAAAGAGGATTTAAAATCTCATTTTTATCATCATCTGGGAGGTACTGAGAATGCAGCCATGCAAACCTCATAAATGCACTAGTGCCACAGCCCTTGAAGAAGTATTAGAGTCACACACACACAGACACTGTATACAATGAATAGTGACTTTTACAGTAGAAGAAACTAAATTATTTGAAGTAGATTTTTCCTTAAAGGAAGAAATTACAGATAAAGCATTCAGAATTTTAACAAATTTTCATAACAAACAGTAATATACAAGCCTGACTATTCAAAATTTTGAAAATCAAAGTTGCAGAAGCATACACATTTTTCCCATACTTATCAATAATCTTCTCAGCCTCTGGCGCTGTTGTATATAGATGCAAAGACAAGTTTTCACTTGATAACTGCTAAGGAACCTTCCTAAGCTTCCTTGCTTCTTGGAGCTCAACGTAATTGCTCACCGCTGCCTGGAGAGGAACACAGCTGTGCATTTTGAGGTGGTGTCACAGGTTTCCACTCCCAAACCTCCCACATAGATTAGCTGATTCTACTAGTCCTACAGCAAAATCTGGCCCATCTTGCCCAACTTCCTACGTGTTACAGTATACACCTAACATAATGGACAGACAGTTTCCCTCTGTTTCTCTAGCTTGCCTGAGTGACAGGGGTATCCTGAGGCAATGTAGCAATTGCCTCACATTTACTGACAACATATTTATTTAACATTATTTATTTATTTACATTTGTTTACCAGGAAATTCCAACTGAACACAGGTCCTTTTTCAGTGGAGGCCAAGGGAGAAAAGCTCCACAGAACAATAAATGAGCAGCAGAGTACATGAAGAACAATTGAATATACATACAACAAATAATATATACTGCAGAAAATATTAGATATACATACAATATGATACATAGTAATGAACAGGTATACCAATATCTAGCTACAGGCTAGTATTAAAGGTAGGATGTATATACAGAGAGTACTAAGCTCAAACAGATGCTGTTCAAAACTCATATAACTAAATCTATCAAATACTGCACTAAACTCAAACGGATATAAAGCAGATGCTCCACATGAAGGTGGAACAAGTTAGAAGGGCTAATGGGATGGAAGGGGACGTTAGAGGTGTAAGAGAGGAGACTGAGTGAGTAGTATACATGGTAGTTAGAGAAAGCCAGTTGGATATGTATTTGAAGTTGAGATGAAGTACGGTAGTTAAGCATGTTATAACAGGTGTGAGAGATTGAGTGTGGAGGGAAAGGGAGGGTAAAGGGTGAGCCAGAGCCTGCAGAGGAAGGAATGCAATGATCAGACGGTGTGAGGCAGGGTGGCTAGGGGAGGGGAGAGGAAGGGGAGGTAAAAAGGAGGGTTACTAGTTGGGATTGGTGCATGGGCATAACCAGAGACTTTTTAAGTGAGTTTTTAGTTCAGTCTTGAAGTGACTGCAAGAAGGTAGTGTGGTTACAGAGGACAGGAGATTGTTCTATAATCTGGATATGATGCAGGAGAATAGTGCCCCTCTTGCTGAGTTCTTGGGTTTGGTCACTACAAGTCTACAAGTAGATTTTTGCTGCTGGAGCATAGTGGTTTAGTGCAGCAGTAGGGCTGGATACGGTTTTGAAGGGATGGGACTTTAAGAGGATGGTTTACTAACTTGTGGGCAAGAGAGAGTTGATTCAGGTGAAGAAGCTGAGGGAGTTCAAGCCAGTCAAGTTCTCTAAGCGAAGAATGTTATTACCTGTTGGCAGTATTTCCTCACTTTTGATGTGAGGTTTGAGCCAGGTTTCGGTCAGGATGAGAATATCAGGACAGTATAAAGCTATGTTGGTGTTTAGGTCACAGGTTTTATTAGTTATACTTCTGATAGACACATGAAGAGGAGGTCAGATGGCTTTCTGTTGGATGTTAGTTGCGAGAAGGAGCGGCTATTAGGCAGAGTTTTAGGTGAAGAGTTGTTAATGGTAGGACCAGGGTTAGGGTGGATATCAGCACTGTGGCTAATTTAGATAGAGCAGTAAAGAAGAAGTTATGTGCTCACCATAATGGTCTATGTTTGTTGTCCTTCATCTTGCATTCCTTCTTGCTGGATGGGTTCGGAGCCAATCCTCTGCTCTGACTCGGCCTTATACTATAACTCAAGAGATTTTTACTGGCTCAAGGCTAGCCCCTATCCCAACATCCCTAGCGGTAGTTACCCAGATCTCATTTATGATAACCCACTAGACTAAATAGTACAAATTTTACTGAACTTACTTATGAGAAAGACCTGCATATGAGTGTGTAATCATCAACAATGAGAAAGGAAGTAAAAACTAGGTCTAACCAACTGATAAGCACAAGGGTACTCAGCCAGTGTAGCCAAACAAAAGGGAAGAAAAGTTCCTCTCGATCCTCCAGGAAGGGGGAAGGAGGGTGGAACACAAGAAGGAAGGCAAAATGAAGGACAACAAACATGGAATGTTATGGTGAGTACATAACTTCTTTCTGTTATGTTGTCCACATCTTGCCTCCGTTCTTGCTGGTAGGGACAGTGTCCCCAGCACCTGCATCTTGGGTGGCTCACTGGAAAAGACTCTTCAGGACCATGGAACCAAAGGATGCCATGTTCCGGGAGGCCAAATCTACTTTGTAATGAGAGATAAACAGAAAATTTACCCCGGGGATCACCGCAGTGGCTCTGCTGGACAGAGGCACAGGGAAAGTACAGTTGTGTACACTTACCATAAATGTAGATGTTTGAGTGTATTCACTGTTGCAGTCATCACATTTGGGTTATCTGCTTGCAGTAGCCCTCAGTCGGCCTGATTAACAAAGTCTTGGGTCCTGTGTCGGTTGCTGTCTCTTCTTCCATGACGTCAGGTTGTCAGGGGTATAAAACATACAGCCGACGCCATTACATCAGTTTTTCTTGCCCCAGATGTCAGGTGCCCCCATAATGGGAAGCAATAAAACATATATATACAGATATACAAGGAAATACCTCCAATAAAAAAGCAAATACACCAAAAAGGCTTTTAAGCAAAGTAAAGAAGAGTAGAGGTATAGCCAAAGAAATCATGGGGCTGGAGGGAGGGTAACCAGGACTGCAACAGTGAATACACTCGAACATCTTCATTTATGGTAAGTGTACACAACTGTACTATGTTCTTTGTGTTTCACTGTTGCAGTCATCACATTTGGGTAGATTCCCAAGCTAAGGATGGGAGGAGGAATTTAGATAGTATTAGGACCAGCTATAAGACCCTGCAGGGCTGCAGTGGCAAAGGCAGCTCTGGATTTAGAGAAAATTGGCAAATGGTAATGCTTGGTAAAGGTATGTACAGAACTTCAGGTAGCAGCTTCTAGGATGTCCCTGGTAGAAACACCTCTGAGAAAGGCTGTAGAGGTAGATGCAGCCCTGATTGAATGAGGTCTGATCCCCTGTGTGATAGGTTTTCCATGGTGCTTATAGTAGAAATGAATGCAATGGCCTATCCATTTAGAAATGGTTTGCTTTGAGATAGCCTTCCTCTCTGCCCCTGCAGCAAATGACATCAGCAGTTGTTCAGATTTCCCTTGAGGTTTAGTCCTGTCCAAGTAGAATCTAAGTTGTCTGTGCACATCTAAGGAGTGCAGTATCCATTCCCCTTTGTTCTGTGGATTAGGAAAGAAGGTTGGCAAATTAATGGACTGCTTGAGAGCCACACTGGATACCACCTAGGGCATGAAGGAAGGATTGGTTCTAAGGGACACCCTGTCCGCATGAAAGATGATGAAAGGCTCCACCGCCATAAGAGCCTGTAATTCAGATACCCTTCTTGCTGAAGTGATTGCCAAAAGAAAGGCTGTTTTTCAAGAAAGGAATTTTAGGTCTGCACTAGCAGCTGGCTCGAAAGGAGGAAGAGTGAGTTTCTCCAATACAAAGTTAAGGTCCCAGGCTGGAGTTGGGGGTCTCCTGGGTGGTCTTGAATTTTTGGCCCCTCTGAGGAACTGCCTGAGCAAGGGATGAGAGAAGAGGGGAGGTTCTGTGTTATAATGAGCAGAAATGGCTGAGGCGTGAATTTTGATGGAGGAAAAGGAATGAGAAGTTATGTACCTACCATAACGTTCCATGTTAGTTGTCTTCTTCTCGCCTTCTTTCTTGCTGGATGGGTTCGGAGCCGACCCTCGGCTCCGACTCGGCCTATACTAAAGCTCGAGAGCTATTTATACCGGCTCTAGGCTACCCTATGTCCCACAATGCTAGGCGCTAACTACCCAGATCTCGTTTGATAGCTGAAACCATAGCAGTTCTGCTCTCCAACAAAAGGAGGAGCGGAAACCTCATTCGAAAGTCACCTAGACCTATAGCTACCAGTAGGGATAGCCTAGGGGGCAAAACTGAGGCAAGAAGAAGATCCCCAAGGATCCTTAGGTCTATCCAGGCTAGGGGGAAGGGGGGGGGGTGGGACGCAAGAAAGAAGGCGAGAAGAAGACAACTAACATGGAACGTTATGGTAGGTACATAACTTCTCAATGTTAAGTTGTCAATCTCGTAAACCACAAACCACCAGCAAAAACAATAGTGAACACACAGTAATGAAGAAATAATGATTATTTATTTATAATTCCTCCAAATCCAGACCGGTCTCGGCTATTCAGCCTTTATCAATGAATACAATAAAGTTTTTTTGAATGAAATGTAGCAGCCTGCATTTATACTAGTCTCTAATTACCTGGAAGCAGTATTACAGCACCACCCAGTGACTGGAGTATCAAAGTGCATATTCCTTCTTGATTAAAGCATATGACCAGTGACATAAAAATGCCAGAGGTGTAGATATTAAGTCATATTTTAAAGATAAAAATCAAAGCTCTGGAAGTAAGCCATCATATGAACATACATGTTACAAGGTAATAAACCAATACCATAGTCAATATTTATGAATACATATAATAGTATTAAAAAGCAGAAAATATATACCACTAGTATATATATATTTTGAAGGGTAATAACCACATGTTCAAAAGAACTAACTAATAATGAACCAAGTACTGATCATATAATATATTACAAAATAAGGCCAAAAGAATATAATGGCCTCATTGTCAGCTATATTATGGATTATAATGAATAGAAATAATATGCTTGTAGATAGTACAAATTCAACATTGTAATTGTACAATACTCAATGTTTGAAGCCATCATACCAGATACGAATACCAAACCGTACATATACATGTTCGTATCCTGATCAATTTTTTATCATACTTTGAGTATAATATGAGTGTTGGTAGGCCTAACCACCATCGAATGGTTCTTGCTGATTCTTGATCTATATAAATGTTTGATGTTGTGACCATGATTATGAAATCCTCCAGTATTCTATGAAACTCACAGATGGTCATTCAGACCTGGGGGGAATAAACATCCAAGGTTGGTTATTCAATATTGTTCCTTATGGTTTAAAATGGTGTGCCAACTCTGTTGGTTGTTCCTATCTCCCTGAATTTGTCAATGATCATGAACATAAACTGGGCATTGGGATGTTGTATCGTGTGTCTGTATAAAGCATTTGTTTCTTTTTTGTTCCTCATGTCACTACGATGTTCTGTCATCCTTATTCTAAGAGACCTAGAGGTTTGACCAACATAAAAAGCTTTACATTGGCAGGTAGCTAAGTAAATAACCCATGTACTGCTACAATTACCAAAAACCCTTGTTTTACATACACGACTGGTGTTGGCACTGGTCAATTCTTTTAGTGTACTGACTTGTAGACAGGAGCAGCAGTGACCACATGGAAAGGTACCAATTAGTTTATCACCACTGATAGTGGTCTGATGATATACCGCACCTCCCCCTTCTCTGTTTTTGTAATGTGAAAATAGCCCTCCCAAAATTCTTACCTCGTCTGTATGACATCTGACATTGAGGGCCTAGTAATGACCTTAAAGTGTCATTAGCCAAAAGAATTTTCCAGTTGCAATTAAGTATGTCCCTGACAATAGGTTGATTTCTGCCATATGTGGTGACAAATCTCAAGATAGAATCCTGATGAGCATGCTCTGATTTTTTGTATTGTAACAATGTTCTCCTGTCTATGGTTTTGCTCCATGAATTAGCTTGATATATATCTATGTCTCTATATCCTCTGTCCTGAAATCTGTGGTATAAGTCTAGTCTGACATGTTCAAATTCATCATGAGATGAACAAATGTGTCTAATACGCATAAATTGAGACTTAGGGATGTTGCGGATGGTGTTGTTCGGGTGCATACTGGAGGCGTGTAACAAGGTATTGTATTGAGGGTATTTTCTAAATGTTTTAGTACTTAAAATGTCATCTGTGTTACGGTAAACAGTAACATCCAAAAAATCTATGGTACTCATGTTACTTGTAACCGTAAACTCAATACCCCAAATGTTGCCATTCAGGTACTCCATGAATTCCTTTAAATATGCTTCATCCGTCTTCCACACCATCCAACAATCATCCAAATATCGTCACCAGATATCGATTTCCACCATGTAAATATTGTGTGATTTGTCATATATCATACATTCTTCAAAATAGGCCATGAATAAGTCAGCATAAATGGGTGCAAAGGAAGCTCCCATTGCTGTCCCTTGTAACTGCCAAAAGCATTCTCCATGGAAATAAAAGACATTTTTGTTTAATACATGTTCCGCCTTGCAGACAAGTAAAGTGTTGAAGCCTGGAGGATATAAGTTTGTTCTCTCAAGCCAGTATTGCAGGGATTGTAGTCCCGCCCAGTGTGGAATGCTTGTGTATAAAGATTTAACATCCAACGTGCACATTAACCAGTCTGGTTCTAGCTGTGTATCCTGCAAAATTTGTAAAAAGTGCGTGGTGTCTTGTAGTCGGGCCCTAACTGATGTTAAAAGGGGTTTGAGATACTGTGTTAGAAATGCTGATAGTGGTTCCGTCAAGGACCCTATCCCTGATACAATGGGTCTACCTGGGGGTTTTGAAATGGATGTATTTTTGGAAGAAGATGCAAGATTTGTTTCTGTGGGTCTTTTACAGTAAGATGTTTAACAGTATTTTTTTGTTATGATACCCTCATCCTCAGCTAGTTTCTGAGAAGAGTCTATTTCTTTTTTAAAGACCCCAGTCGGGTCAATGTACATTTGCATATAACATCTAGTATCTGCTAACTGTCTTTTCCCCTCATCGAGGTATTCCCCAATGTTCATAACCACCACAGCACCTCCCTTGTCTGCAGGTAGAATGGCAAAGTCGCGATTATGCTTTAATTCCTCCAAGGCAACCTTTTCCGTGGGTGACATATTCTGGCCCAGAATGTATGATACATTATGATGAAAATGTAAATCCCTGAGAACAGATTGTTGGAAAATAGAGACATGTTTGTTCATGGGCGGTTGAAAGTCTGATTTCAAAAATTTGTAATCAAGTGATCTTTGAGAGGTGTTGTCTGAAAAGAATAATTTCAAATTCAGGTTACGACAGAAAGACAAAACATCCTTAACAATGCTATGTTCATTAATAAAAAAACTAGGAATAAAACCAAGTCCTTTATTGAGTAGTTTAGTTTGTACATCTGTCAGTTGAACATTAGAAAGGTTCAAAACATTATGAAACTCAAATGCCGTCAATTCAACATTGTTTGTAACAGCCCTTCCATGGAATTGGATCTTATTCCTATATTTGTGCTTGCGACCCACTCGTCGCTTGTTTGCATGTCTAAAGGGTACTGAACATTAGTTTTTTTGCTTCTGGGTGATTCTCGATAGTTATTACAGTCATTGTCTGTGCAAGATGAGTCTTCCCCTGAGGTACTAGCTAAAGTCTTATCAGAGGATTTTAGAATAGACCTAGGCCTTTTCTTGGGTTTATTTCCTGGTGTTTTTTGACCAAAATCATAGAATCTCACAGTTTTTGATGTATCAAAAGGACGGCCTCTTTGGTAATCAGTGCAGTCCCTATTGAACTTATGTATTTTCCTATCTTTAGTTAGTTGGTCAAAATTAGCCAGATCTTTGGATAATTTACTAACCAAAGTGGCATATGTTGGTTGTGATTCATATTTCTTACATTCTTCACATGAAGCTTTTACTTCCATTAAACAAATGTCCACCATTCTCTCATAATAAGATGCAAGGATCTTTACAAAAGTCATTGATGATTGTTGGAGAGCTTGGTTCCATTTTTGGTCAGCCTGTCCTCCGACCTACTGACCAAAGGCTGTAACTTAACTCTAAGTCCTCTTGGTGTGATATCCTTGTTAATATATGCCTTAAAAAGTCTGAGATGCCATATATTGGCACGTAAGTTTTTAAGATCCTTGTTGAATTTGTTGAAGGTCATTTCACAGCCATTGTTAATGTTAATATTTGAGCCACTCTGATTACTGCTTGACATGTTATTCATACCAAACACTCCAATATCATGTCGATCAGCACATAATCCCATTAGTAGTTGCTCCAAATCCATTTTTACAATATATTTATGAATTTTTGACCAACTAGAAACCAAATCTGTTTCAATCAATATGTCCAAATTAGTAATAATTCAACAGGGACGCCATCCTTGTGGAGCGTATGGTTGTTTGCTGAAGTTGTCAATCTCGCCTTCATTCTTGCTGGATGGGACCGCGTCCCTAGCACCTTCACCCTGGATGGCTCATTGGAACAGACTCGAGAACAGTGGAACCAAAATTAGCCCGGCTTCGGGAGGCCATGTCTAATTTGTAATGAGAGATAAAGGTATGAGGAGAGGCCCAAGTGGCTGCTGCACAAATGGAATCTATTGGTAATCTAGCCTGAAAAGCTATTGAGGTGGCTAATGCTCTAGTTGAGTGAGCCCTGGGCCTTGATGGTAGCTTTTGGCACCTGAGCTGATAGATGAAAGTAATCACAGAGGCCAGCCATCTAGAAAGGGTTACTTTGGAAACTGGAAGGCCTTTCTTTCCTGCCGCATAAGATAGGAAGAGCTGCTCAGATTTCCTAGCTTGCTTGGTTCTATCCAGATAGTAACGGAGTTGACGATGAATGTCCAGAAAATGCAGCTTTTGTTCCGCTCTGTTGGAGAAGTTGGGGAAGAAAACTGGAAGATCGATGGTCTGGTTTAGATTTGCCTCAGAAGAAACCTTGGGTAAAAAGGACGGATTAGTCCTGAGGGACACTCTGTCTTTATGGAAAACTAGATAAGGTGGGCGAATGCAAAGGGCATGAAGTTCTGATACTCTTCTCGCAGATGTTATGGCGACCAGAAAAAGAGTTTTCCAAGATAGCAATTTCAAGGAGCAGGAAGCCGCAGGTTCAAAGGGGGGAAGAATTAAGGAGGTTAGAACCAAATTTAAGTCCCACTGCGGCGGGGGGTCCCTGATTGGGGGCTTACGCAAAAAGATACCTTTAAGAAAGGTTTTACAAAGCTTATGGGACATGATACTGGAGTCCAAAAAGCCTGCATGAAAGTTCGAAATAGCCGCTAACTGTACTCTGATGGTGGAGGAAGAAGACCCTGAGTGAAACAATTCAGCTAGAAAGTCTAGGACTGATTGGATAGTGGCAGTAGAAGGATCTATATTCCTAGCTCCTGCCCAGAAGGAAAAACGCTTCCACTTGCTGGCATAAATCCTCCTGGTGGATGACTTTAGGGAAGCTATAACTATGCCACGCACAGAATGGGAAATAAGGGGAAGCCTGGCTAGGGTTGGAATTGGAGTAACCAAGCTGTGAGGTTGAGAGATTGGAGGGATTGGTGCAGCTGTCCCAACTGATGGGTTAAGAGATCTGGCACTGGGTCCAGATGCCAGGGCTGCCCCAAGAGGTAACGATGCAGGAATGGAAACCATATCTGATGAGGCCAGTAAGGAGCAATGAGGATCATGGTGGCTCTCACGGCGGTAGCTTTCTGAATCAATTGAGTGATTAATGGAAAGGGGTCAAAGGCATATAGAAGACCCCGGGGCCAATTGTGGAGTAGAGCGTCTCTGGGGGGGGTGGCCGGGAAGAGGGAAGAGAGTGAAGAAGTCGTGGCACTTGCTGTTTTGAGGTGTTGCAAAAAGGTCGCAGCAAGGTCGACCCCATCTCTGAAAAATTCTCTCCACTACTGTTTGTTTGAGAGACCACTCATGTGGCATGAGAATGGCTCTGCTCAACCTGTCCGCTATGATGTTGGACTTCCCGGGGATGTGCGTTGCTATCAGAAACCACTGAGAGGAGTTCGCCCACTGCCAAAGTCTGAGAGCCTTTCGACATAAGAGATAGGACTTGGTTCCGCCCTGCTTGTTGATGTACCACACTACGGACATATTGTCCGTCTGAACTGCAATAGTCCCGATAGGAAGAGAGTCGTAAAGGGCTTGCAACGCTAAAAGTACTGCTCTCATCTCCAAGACATTTATGTGCAGGTGGCACTCAAAAGGTTGCCATGTGCCCTGGACTGTCCTGCCCTGAAAATCCCCCCCCCCCACCTGATCAGGGAGGCATCCATAGTCACCGTGGCGACCGGGGAAGAAGGAACAAATGGTCTGCCCTGAAGGACTTGAGGGGAGACCGTCCACCAAGAAAGGTGTTTCTTGCAAGACAGGTTATTAAAATGTTGTGTGACATTGTAAGTTGTTGAAAGGACCACTGGGAAAAAAGCATCCATTGAAGGATCCGCATATGAAAGTGAGCTAGGGGAAGTAGAGTAATGGCTGCAGCCATGAGACCTAATACCTTCAGGACAAACCTGACTTGGATTTTGTTGTCCTGAAGAAGAATGTGAACATGCCTGCGAATATCTAGAACTCTTTGCTCAGTTAGTTTTGCGGAAAGCCGGACTGTGTTCAAGGTGGCGCCTATGAAGGTAATAGACTGACAAGGCGACAAGGCAGACTTTTCGAAATTTATGGAGATACCTAGCCCTTTGCAAGTTTGAATGGTGTAATCTCTGGAGAGGAGAAGTTGACGCCTGGTGGTGGCAGTGAGGAGCCAGTCATCTAGGTATGGAAACACTTGGAATCCTTGACGCCTCGGATGAGCCGTAACCGCTGCCAAGCATTTGGTGAACACTCAGGGGGTTGTAGTGAGACCAAAGGGCAGGGCTCTGAACTGATAGTGACTGGCTCCCAGCCGGAAGCGGAGAAACCTCCTGGAGTGCCTCTGCATCTTGATGTGGTAGTACGCATCTTGAAGGTCTATTGAGCACATCCAATCATCCTGACCTAGAAAGGGTAGAATGGACTGTAGCGTGACCATCCAGAACTTCGTTCTTCTTACAGACTTGTTTAGTCTGCTGAGATCCAATATCGGTCTCCAGTCCCCTGTCTTTTTTGGTACCAAAAAGAATTTGGAGTAGATTCCAGATCCTTGTTGGTCTGCTGGGACTGGCTGGATGGCTCTTTTTGTTAGCAGTTTTGATATTTCTAGTACTGCTTGTTCTCTTAGACTGGGTGGAACGTCTGGGAGGGGTCCTTTTGGCTGAGTTGGGGTGTGGATAAAAGGAATTTTGTAACCCTCGGATATGATCGACTGTACCCATTTGTCTTGGGTGAGTGAAATCCAGGCTTCTGGGTACAATGATAACCTTCCCCCGACTGCCTCCGAAGGTGGACAGTCGGGCAGCTTCTCAGGGATGCTGGAAGGGTTTGTCAGAAAGAGACTCTCTGCTACCCTGATTTTGCAGACCTCCTCTGCCCCTAGGGCGGCGTCTGTTATTGTCCCCCCCCCCCCTGCTTCTAGGGGGGAACTGACCTCTTGCATCAGGCTCGACCTCTTGTGGTTTACGGAACCACATTTTCCCACCCTTCTGACCCTTAGGGTATGGTCTAGACGGGGTGGAAAAACGGACTCCCACGGCAGAGAGAGTCTTGCCTTCTTGCTCGCATCGGGTCAAAGTATCCTTCACCTGAGGTCCAAACAAAGCTGAACCATCAAAGGGGGAGTTAGTGAAGGATGCCTTAAAGGGGTCTGCAAAGTTACAAAGCCGCATCCAGGCGTGACGCCTTAAGGCAACACCTGTGCCTGCAGCCCTACTCGCCCCATCGGCCGCATAGGAAATAAGCCGCATGGAGGAGTTGACAATGGAATTCAGGGTTGCCAGCTGGGAGTTTATTTTGTCCTGAAACCCCGCAGCTGTTGGATCCTGTAAGACCTCACCCACTTATTTGAGCATGTCTCTTTGAAGGCGGATGAAGTGGCACAGATAATTCAGCGACCGCATGACAAAGGTCACTGAAGAAAACATCCGCTTGCCATACCTATCCATAGTCCTAGACTCCTTGTTAGGAGGATGGACAGGTACCGAAGGATCAGTCAGTTCCTTCTTAGTGGCTGCAGCCACCACCATGGCGTCAACCGGGACACCCTTGGCTAAAAACTGTTTGTCTGAAGGGGCTGTTATGAATTTGGAAGGCCTCCATGGGGTAAGTTCCATCGTATCAGGGGCCGTCCATGCCTTCCGCGCCACCACTTCCATGAGTGGGTCAAAGGCCGGAGACACCCAGGAGGTGGAAGGGCGAGAGCCAAATGCCTCTAGGTAAACCGACTCATCCTCGGAAGGATTAAGGGTAGACCAGTTCCCCCTCTGCTTCAGGATCTCAAGGATGTCTGAAAAGGAGACATCCTCAGAGGGGGACCCTTCTGACTCATCCAAGTTGGTATCCGATGTAATGGACTCAGGGGAGTCCACATGCTTCCTCTTACATTTCCTCTTCCGAGGGGGTTCCCCTGATGGATCAGGGGAAACCTCAGAAGAGGAGGATATTCCCAATGGAGAAACCTGAGGCATTGGATCTCTACGGTCAGGAATAAGAGGGTGGGTAGAGACCATGGAGCAGGCACAGGGGCCAGCACGCTCCTCATGACTTTGAAGGTGCCCCTATCAGGCAGGGTAGATGGTCCTCGCTCCGAAGAGATAAGGACCCCTCCCAGCACTGAGAGGGACGGCTCCAAAGCCAATGTCAGGGCCGAACTTACCAGCTCCGAGAGGGGGAATGGGGTCGGACAAGGGTCCGATGCCACTCGCCCCCTCAGAGCCGACGAGGAAGTCCATGCGCCCGGATCCCTCCAAGGATGGGACCATGGAAGAGACCGAAGCTGACGACGGAGCCGAAAGGTGAGGTATCGGCTCTGACGTGTCGATGGCCACGGCTCCCACGAGCTCCGGCTCCGAACTCAGAAGAGTCGGAGGAGGAATCGAAGATGGGATGGGAATAGCCACTGTCTGTTGAGAAGGGCTATGGACATTTGGGCTAGTGCCTGAGACTTTAGATGTCTACTAACCACCCTCTCGAGGTCATGGTCCGAAAGCCTGGAAGACTTGGAGGAATGGGTTATAGATGGCTCCACTCCGAGAGTAAGGGAGACCTTGGAGCCGAGTGAACAGATTCCAAAGACGGACACCTGGACCGTTTATGGCTAGCAGATGGCGCCGACACCACTATCGGCGTCGACTGAGTCCTAGAATCATCGGCTCCGGCTCGAGCCGATTTAGAAGCCTGAATTTGAGGAACGTCTACTCCAGCCGGAGCCGATGAAGAAGACTGTGTCTTGGAAACATCGGCTCCAACAGCAGTCCGAGCACCACCAGTCGAAGGCTCTGAACTTGGAGCAGATGGCTTAGATGGCTTTGAAGGCTTCCCCGGTGATAACTTGGTCAGGGAACCTTCAGGCTTTAACAAGCCCCTCAAAATTAACTTATTTCTGCATTCCTGCAGGACTCTTGGACTGAACGCATGACAGACTGAACAAGAGTCCTGCAGGTGCAGAGGGCCCAGGCAATAAACACAAGAAGTGTGACCGTCTGTCAGCAACATTTTCTGACAGCACGAGTCACACTTCTTGAAGCCTGAGACCCTGGTGTCTTTAGACATCCTAAAAGGTACAAAAAATATACACAAACACACACACACAGATACCCTTTAAAAAGAAGCTAAGTCAGTTACACAAAAATTAAACTGACAAGTTAAAGAAAACAGAATAGGCCCAAAGGCCTAACCTTATAACCAAAGGGGGTTAGGATATTGGATTAAAAGGGACCGGAAGGGGGAGTAGCTATGAAGGGAAGCTAATGGGATGGTCGCTAACTAAAAACTAACTGAAAATCTGACTAAAAGATAGAAATTTAAGAATTATAATATCTAACCTGTAGAGCCGGTAATAAACACACCTCGCAGCTGTAAGCGGCAAACGAGATCTGGGTAGTTAGCGCCTAGCATTGTGGGACATAGGGTAGCCTTGAGCCAGTATAAATAGCTCTCGAGCTTTAGTATAGGCCGAGTCGTGGCCGAGGGTCAGCTCCGAACCCATCCAGCAAGAATGAAGGCAAGACTGACAACTTAACATTGCCCCTTGTGAAGCATCTCAGATAAGTATTGTAAAATCTGAGGTAAGTTGGGCGCTGCTGTACTCATCCCTTGAGCTTGGTTCCAGGTGCAGAATCTTTTCCATTTTCCAGCATAAGATTTTCTAGTACTAGGCCTCCTTGCCTGTAAAATGATATTCATCACATGTTTGCTGAGGGATGGTAAAGGAGAGATTAAGTAATTAGCCAGGGTGCAAGGTTCAGTGTTAGAAGCTGAGGGTGCAGAATCTGGTTCTCCTGCTGAGACAGCAGGGAAGGGAGTCTGAGGCAGGTGCCATGGAGGTAACCATGACACATTGCACAGAAGGGGGTACTAGTGCTGGCGCAGCCAGTCTGGAGCAATCAAAATCATCCTTGATTTGTCCTGTTTGATTTATAGTGGTACTTTGGAAAGCAGAGGCAGAGGGGGGGGGGGGCATAGACTAATAGGTTTTTCCAGCTGAAGGAAAGAGCATCCACTTTCCAGGCTTGTTTGTGGGGAGTCCTTGTGCAAAATTTGTCCACTTGGTAGTTCTGGGGGAGGCAAACAGGTCTATATCTGGGCTCCCCCATTTGTTTGACATGTTGAAATTCTTTGGTTCCAGTTTCCACTCGTGTGGGTCCATGAGGTTTCTGCTTAGTCTGTCTGCCAGTGTATTTAGTTTTCCTGTCAGGAATTGAGCTTGTAGATGCACTTGGTAGATCAAGGATGTGTTCCACAATGCCATGGCTAGTCTGCAGAGGGAGTAAGAATGGGTACTCCCCTGCTTGTTTATGTACCACATAACCGTGGTGTTGTCCATCTTTACTATTAATTGTCCTGAAAGAATGTGGTCCTTGAAGGCTGTCAGAGCATTCTATACAGTTAACATTTCTTTCTGACTGATATGCAGGTGCGATTGACTTGGGTTCCATTTGCCCTGAATGCACTTCCCTGCCAGGTGCACCCCCCCCATGCATAGTCTGATGCGTCTGTTGTTAGGGTTTGGACGGCAGGGGGTAGAGTGAATGGTAGTCCCTTGTTTTGGTGGCAAGCCTCTGCCCACCAAAGAAACTCTAGACTTAGGCAAGGTATGATAAGAATCATTGCTTCTAGATCCTGCGAATGTTGACACCATAGGCTTTTTAGATACCATTGTAGTTTCCTCATATGCAGTCTTACATATGGAATTAGAAGAATGCAGGAGGCCATGAACCCCAAGGCTTGCAGTATTTGCCTTGCAGATAGCAGGGTTTTCATAGCCACTAGTTTGAAGTAGGTAGTCAGATGAATTTGTTTCTCTACCTTGAGGAAAGCCATCTGGGAAGTTGTATTCAAGCTTGCTCCCAGGAATATAATTTGTTGACAGGGTACCAGGTGCGATTTCTTTTCATTTATGGTGTACCCCAGACAAGTTAGCACCCTTTGTACATAGGCCAGATGATCCAAAAGTGTGTCCTGGCTTTCTGCCTGAATCAGACAATTGTCCAGGTATGGGTATATCTGAATATTTCTTTGCCTGCAAAATGCAATGAGTGGAGCTAGGCACTTTGTGAATATCCTGGCGCAGTAGATAAGCCAAAGGGCAGTGCAGAGAACTGATAGTACGTGTAGCCTGCTTCGTAGGTATCTTCTGCAAGATTCCCTGATTGGGATGTGCAGGTATGCTTCCTTTAAATCGAGTGTTGCCAACCAGGCATATTTTCCTAGCATAGGAAGCAACTGGTGAAGAGTCAGCATCTTGAATTTTGGGATCGCCAAAAAGGTGTTTAGAGTAGACAGGTCCAGGATAGGATGCCATGAATTGTCTTTTCTGGGTACTAGGAAAAGTCTTGAGTAGAAACCTTGCCCCTTTCCTCTTCTGGTACAGTTTGAATAGCCTTTATGCTTAAAAGAGAGAGTACTTGCTTTTGAGCCTTTGCCCACTGATTTGGGGGTAGATGTGGCCGTTTGGGGTTGGTAACGTGTGGAAGTGAAATCTGTATCCTTGGGACACTATATTTAAAATCCATTTGTCCTGGATAATGAGTTCCCAGTTTTTGGCCTGCAGAGCAATCTTTCCCCCTAAAGGAGCAGTCAGTTGAGAAGTGCTTGGAAGTTTTAAAGTCAAGTAATTGAGACAGCTTTCCATGGGGGGGGGGGGGTCTTACTACTCCCTGATTTGGAAGCAGAAGCCCCCCACTGCTTAGTCTTGTGCGTACCCCGGGACTGAAACTTGGGGCTTCTGCTGCTTCTGGGTTTAGACTGAAAAGGCCTGGAAGAGGCAGGAAAGGACCAATTCTTAGAGGGCCAATGCCTACTAAATCTTGGAGGTTGAACTTGTAGGAAATCTTTAACAGTTTGCATAGATTTTGCTTTTTCCTCCATCTTTTTAAGAACTTCTTCTGCTTTGTTGCCAAACAGGCAGTCCTGATTTAAGGGAGCATCCAACAATTTAGCTTTAACGTGATCAGGCAAAGATTGTTCCTTAAGCCAAGCATGCCTTCTAAGTACAGACCCTGTGACAGCAGCCCTGCAAGAGGCCTCTACTGAATCAAACCCACATTGCAAAGTATGTTTCCCAACCTGTTCAGTAGAATGCATTAAGTCCTGTAATTCTTATTTTCAGCACAATCAGGAATCAACATCATTTTCTGTTTAAGCAATCCAATAATATGCTGCTGATACTTTAACATATGAAACTGGCAATTTAAGGCCCTGATGGCCAAGGTTGCAGAGGTGTATACCTTCTTACCCTATCTATCCAGGGCCCTGGAATCTCTATCAGAGGGGGTAGGATTTTTGGCAGAAGTAGCCTTAATGCCCTTAGTTCACTATGAAATGGTCTCAGGATCTGCAGTAGGATTTTTAAAAAGGAACTTGTGAGAATCAGGAACCCTGTAATATCTATCAGGTTTTCTGGGAGCAGGAGGCAAAGAATCAGGGGCCAAACTAGATTCTGAAAAGCCATCATCAACAATGTCTAGTACAGGAGGGATAGCTAAAGGTCTGTGTTGAGGCAGGAGTAAGAAGTCCCTAAGCCTCTTTTTAGAATCAGAGTAATCCTGGCTTTCCCAGCAGAAATGCTCCCTAAAAGTATGCAAAGTTTCACCAAAAGAGAAATCCTTTGGAGGGGAAGCAGAGGGAATAGAGTCCTCTGCATCAGAATCCTCATAAGTAGATAAGGGCAAATCCAGATCATCAGAAGAATCAGGAAAATAAGAATCCTGGTCAGAAGATTCATAAACAACTTCAGTCCTAGGTCTCTTAGAAGGGGGAGGTTGTCTTCCCCCTGATTAAAGTTATAAGGTCCTCAGCCATTTTTATCATTTGTTTTTTAGGCATAGAGGCCTGAGCATGTGGCCTCGGCGTCAGTTTTCTAGACATGGTTCGAGCTTTAGGCCTTAAAGAAGAAGGTGGCATCGGTTTAATATGCAGGACCGTAGGCCAGAATACACCCTCAGAAGCCAGTGCCTGCACAGCGGCTCCAGACCCATCCAAGGCAGAGACATCCACAGGTTCCACAGTTGAAGCATCTTGCAGCATACCGGACTCCGAATGGGTCTCGGTAGAGGCCTGCGAATCAGAAGTAGTGGGTACCAGGGTCTGCGAAAGCACCTCACTGAGTACCGGCAAACTGCGACTGGCTTAGGAGAAGTGTTGTCGGCAGCTTTGGACCTAGGTGGCCTGTCTCTGTCTTTATCTTTGCTTTTTTTCGGAATACCGGTAGTTGGATGGCTTACCGACGACATCTCTGGATAATTGAACCGAGAACCGAAATATTTAGAAGAGTAAATATACTGACGATGGACAGTTTGTTGGTTAAATAAGGCACAAAACCGACAGCGAGGTACGTTGTGGTCAGGGCCTAGGCAAGGAATACAGTACGAATTAAAATCTTTATGAGGTATTTGCTTTCCACAAGAAATGCAATTATTAACTTTTACTGACATCGGTAAGGAGCAAGAAAAAGTTTCCCCAATGGAGTACTTAGCTTTAGTTGAAGACTTTGGTTCTGAAACTTGAAAATTTCAGGAGTAGGCCAACCGGCACTTGCGAACTGCTTCTGCTTCGAGCACCGCACGGCAAGAAAGACTGATGTAATGGTGTAGGCTGCATGTTTTATACCCCTGATGACCTGACGTCATGGAAGAACAGACAGCAACCGATGCAGGACCCAAGACTTTGTTAATCAGGCCGACTGAGGGCTACTGCAAGCAGATAACCCAAATGTGATGACAGCAACAGTGAAACATGAAGAACATCTAATGGCTCTGCTGGACAGAGGCACAGGGAACTAATCTAAGGGGGCGGTGAAAGCCAACACATTCTGGCTAGGTTTACAGATGCCCTCGGGCAGATAGCCTAGTACTTACCTATGAACCTATAAAGGTATGATGATTAGCCCATGTAGCTGCTGCACAGATTGAATCTAAAGGCAGTTTGGCTTGAAAAGCAAAAGAAGTAGCCAAGGCTGTAGTTGAGTATCCTTTAATTTTTCCTGGAAGTTCTTTGTTCCGCAAAGTGTAGACATGGATGATAGTGTCTGAAAGCCACTTTGATAAGGTCACTTTAGAGACTGGACAACCTTTCTTGTTGTCTGCAAAGAATATAAACTATTGGTCAGATTTTCTGAAATCCTTAGTCCTGTGTAAATAAAAATGTAACTGTCTATGAACATCCAAATGATGGAGCTTATACTCTGCCTTGCTGCCATAATTTGGGAAGAATACAGGAAGATCTATGGCTTGATTTAAATTGTGCTCTCAATACACCTTGGGTAAGGAGAGACTGGTTCTGAGAGAAACTCTATCTTTGTGGAAAATCAAGTAAGGGGGATGAATAGATAAGGCCTGTAACTCTGAAACCCTCCTAGCTGAAGTAATGGCAGTTAAAAAAAAGGTCTTCCATGTCAAAAATTTCAGTGGACAAGAACCTGCTGGCTCAAAGGGGGGAGAATGAGTCTCTAAAATTAGATTTAAATCCTATGGGGGAAGACGTTCTCTTATTGGAGATCTTAAAAGGGTAGTACCTCTTAGAAATGCTTTACATAGCCTGTGGGACATGATGTTAGATCCCATTTCTCCTACATGAAAATTAGAAAGAGCAGCTAGCTGAACTCGGATAGTAACTGCCACTGCTCCTTGTTCGAATGCTTCAGTAAGGAAATTCAGAATCCTAGAAATGGGGGCAGTAAAAGGATCAATTTCATTATTTTCTGCCCAGCAAGAGAACCTCTTCCATTTACTAGCATAAAGTTTTCCTATAGTGGGTTTATGGGATGAAATCAGAATATGCTGAACTGCCGGGTAAACATCTGGGAGACTGGCTAAGACCAGAGGTGGAGAAACCAAGCCGTCAGCTTGAGAGTATGAAGTGAAGGGTGGAGAACACCCGACTGATGCGTCTGGAGATCTGGAACTGGGTCCAGTATCCAAGGCTCCCCTTGCAGATGAGGCCAGAGTAATGGGAACCAAATCTGTCAAGGCCAGTAAGGAGCAATGGGGATTAAAAAAGAAGAAAAATGTATACCAACAACTGCAAAGGAGAGGCTCGGGGCAGACACCAATACAGCAACAAAAGAGCAGAGCCAAAGCACCACGGCTGTGTAGGATAATCACGATACTGCTTCAATAAAATGCAAAAGTCGTTATTAAGGAGCTCAAAGGAAGTGCTTTCACGACCTCTGTGGTCGCTTCATCAGACTACATCAAGACCAACATTTCCTCAGCTTAAATACATACATCAATTAACTACTTATAAATTAATCAAGTCATTAAAAGACCCAGTACATAGAAACAGTATATAATGAAAAAGCATAAAATATATGCATATGTAAATATATACAGAAATCATATTAAATAATGATATATAAAGGCATATTAAACAGTTAATAGCTACCTTAATGAAAATATATCACATTATAGATGAATATGTATATAAAAAAAAAATATATATATATATATGTATATATATATAAATGAGAAACATTTAAAAATGCATATCCAGATATATCGGTGTCATTAGTGTTTTAAACTTCTTGCTTTAAGGATACGAACACTGAACATGGCTGAAGGATTTGAAGCCAATATGGGGACATCTACTAGTAGTAATTTGGATCGTATTCTATGCATGGAAGCTAATCCATTAAATCAGTCAGCCTATTTTCCCTGAACTATGTACTAATGCCAATGAAGGTATGCAGTTACGTTTTAAGAAACAATTTCATGGCTATGAGAACAATAAACGTCTGCAATGGCAGAGATTTTACTTTGAGGCTGCACTAAGATATAAAATTGTACCTAGGGGACTACAAGTCCTAACTATGCCTACGTATGGAGACTTATACCCGGATCTCCTTAAGAAATGGCAACAAATGAACTTACAGCTAGGATATGACTATATGAAACTGCTAACTGAATATTTTTTACCCCAAGAGCATGAACTGACTGAGGACTTGAGGCGTTCCTACACAAATTTGATGAATACATTTTCTAATGACATTGTCCTTGATAGAATTGACATTTTACATGAAAAAATTTTGGGGAATGAAAAACGCTTGCAGAGCGGCAAGCTGAAGAAACTTCAGAGAGATTTAACAGATTTCCAGAGTGGGAGGGTCTTTGCATGGCCTAGACCAACCCAACAGGAGAACAAACAAACTCCTGAGTTACATAACACACCCCTTTCTACAAGGATAGTGGAAGAAGACGCTACTTTACTAGTGAGACCTAGTGAAATTACACACTCGCTAGGTACTACACAAGAGATAACTAACACTATAGCTACAGACCATCCTTCCACCTCAAGTAAGGTTGATAATGTTAACCAGAACAGCACAATTAAACCTTTTTTGGAAGAGGAGAGACGACCAAAAGAAATGCCACTACTTCCTTTCCAATTACAAGAACCGCTGCCTATCAAGGAGAGATCGAGGAGCCATGGAAGGAGAGGCAAAGGCCTGAACAGGCAGAACATTCCAACACAGCAGTAGAGATTCACCAGGAACCAAGTTTCAAAGGTTTGGTCCTGAATATATCTGATATCACCTTGACTGAGTCACAATTATCTGTTTTAAATAGAGGGTTATCTTTCATTCCAACCCAGAAAACTGATTTAGCTGACATTTTACAAGAATTGGGACTCTTTGCCTGAACACTTACGCTAAAAACTATGTTTGGGAATTCTGATACTGTATGTCCAACTTTTTCTAAACCTAGTATTTTTGTTCTGAAAACGCATCCGGTAGTCGATACTTTTGTTGCAGTATGTGAAGCTGAAATCAGACATATTTTTGCAGTTGTTGTGGTTACTATAATCTTAGTAAAATTGAAAATGATGCACTTTATTATTTGAAACATTTACAATCTATTGAAATGAAACCCGCTGATAAGGAGTGGGGTGGGGTAATAGTACTCAACAAAGATTTATATCTTTTGCAAATGTTTTTGCTATTGAATGATGCTGATACTTACCAGAAAATTACTGCTATGCAAGCCAAAGCCATCTCTGATAGAGTGTCTGTGATGATTTTTGATTTGTTGATTGAAGGAAGAATAACAGAGGAATTATTTAAATATTTTATTGTTGATACACCTCTGTACCCCTCTATCTATGGACTACCTAAAGTCCATAAAAATCTTTATACCCCCCAATGAGACCTATTGTCTCCAGTAGAGGCTGGACAACTGAGCCTTTATCCATTCATGTGGAAAAGGCTTTACAACCAGTCCTTGAGACTTGCGATAATGTCTTAAAAGATACCAACATGTTTTTGCATAGGCTGTATGATGTAGTTAGGAACACTACAGAACTTTTAGTTATGTACTCACCATAACTTCAGATGTTTGGGATCCATCTCGCCTACATTCTGACTGATGGGTTCGGAGCCGATCCCTCGGCTCCGACTCGGCACGCTTATGCCAAAGAGCGAAGTCTCTTATTGGCTGAGCTTACTATATCCCAGGATGCACCACTACCAGTCCCCCAGATCTAGTTTGTCCGCATACATGCACACATACATACCCTGCTTATATAACATCGTCAGATGAAACAAGATAAAAACAGTAGAACTCAAAACCGTTCAATCTCTTCTGATCTCCAAGGCAGGGGGAAGGAGGGTGGGTATTAGGAATGTGCGAGATGGATCCCAAACATCTGAAGTTATGGTGAGTACATAACTAAAAGATGTTATGTGATCCTATCTCGCCTACATTCTGACTGATGGGACAGCGTCCTAGCACCTGAATCCTGGGTGGCTCACTGGAAAACACTCCTGAGTACCGTGGAACCAAATGATGCTCGTCCTTTAGATGCCACATCCAATTTGTAGTGGGAAATGAAAGTGTGGGTTGGACCAAGTAGCCGCAGCACAAATTTCCGATATAGCTAGCTTAGAATGAAAAGCTATAGAAGTAGCCATAGCTCTGGTAGAATGAGCTTTGATAGATGTTGTAAGTTGCTTATTCGAAGAAGAATAAGCCTTAGTTATGCAATCTCTGATCCATTTTGAGATAGTAGCTTTTGTGATGGTTTGGCCCAATTTATTATCTGAGAAGGACACAAACAACTGGTCTGACTTACGAAGTTGCTGAGTCCTGTCTAAATAGAAGCGTAATTGCCTGTGAACATCCAATTTATGGAGAGTGTATTCTGCTTCATTGGAGAATTTTGGAAAGAAAACTGGTAGCTCTAGAGATTGTTGTAGACAGAAACTAGAACAGACCTTTGGGACAAAGGATGGATTAGGCCTAAGTGATACTCTATCCTTGTGAAAAATCAAGTATGGTGGCTTAATAGACAGGGCTTGAAGCTCTGAAACTCTTCTTGCAGAAGTAATTGCAACTAAGAATGCAGTTTTCCAAGACAGATATTTTAACTCGCATGTAGCAGCCGGTTCGAAAGGGGGAGATGTTAATGCGCGAAGCACCAAATCAAGATCCCACGGAGGTGCATGATGAAAAATTGGTGGTCTTAATAGGTTCGCACCTTTAATGAAAGTTTTGCATAGTCTGCTGCTCATCAAGGGAGGATCCATGGATTCGTGGAATTTAGAGATAGCCGCTAGTTGGACTTTAATAGTTGAGACAGAAGATCCCTGATTAAACAGGGATGTTAAGAATTTCAAAACCTCTGGGACAGGAGCTGTGATAGGGTCTAAACCCTTGAGTTGAGCCCAGATAGCAAACCTCTTCCACTTACTGAGGTACAATTTGTTAGTGGTGGGTTTGTGGGCCGAAGATAAAATGTGAACAACTTCCGGGTCTAGTGTGTGCCTTCTAACTAAGGTCGGAAGTGGAGGAGCCAAGCTGTCAATTTCAAAGATTGCAGGGATTGATGCCGATGTCCCGACTGATGGATTAGCAAGTCCGGAATTAGGTCTAAGGTCCACGGATCGTCCACTGCATGCTTCTTCAGGTAAGGAAACCATATCTGACGAGGCCAGTATGGGGCAATCAGAATCATTGAAGACCCCAGTTGAGAAGCTTTTTGAATAACTTTGGGAAGAAGTGGAATTGGAGGAAAGGCATAAAGTAGCCCTGTTGGCCAAGGTTGTGCTAGAGCATCCATGGCTGGTACTCCCTGATGTGGGATCAAGGAGAAGAACCTTTGGCACTTGGTGTTTTGTGGAGTTGCAAATAGGTCGCAGCACGGCGTACCCCATCTCTTGACATCCTGGGCTGCGACTGTGTGGTTTAGAGACCACTTTCGTGAGGAGAGAGAATTGTCCTGCTTAATTTGTCTGCCAATACATTTGACTTTCCCGGGATGTGGGTCGCTACCAAGAAGCGGTTGGTAGCTACAGCCCATTCCCACACTCTCATGGCCTCTCTGCAAATGGGGTATGATCTGGTCCCTCCTTGTTTGTTCAGATACCAAACCACCGACATGTTGTCTGTGTGGATGGCGATGGTGCCCTGAGGAAGAAACTTGTGTAAGGCTTGTAGGGATAGAAGTACAGCCCTCATCTCCAACACGTTGATGTGGAGAAGAGCTTCGTCTGGAAGCCAGGAGCCCTGAACTAGCCTGCCCAGACAATGCCCCCCCCACCCTATCTGGGAGGCATCTGTCGTCAGGGTAACCATTGGAGAGGGGAGAACAAAGGGTTTTCCTTGATCCAAGTTGGATGTCTGAAGCCACCAGCGAAGGTCCCTTTTGCATATTTCCGTAATTATGATGTGATGATTGAGGGGAAGATCCTGAAAGGACCATTGAGTTGACAAGAGCCACTGAAGAATCCTCATGTGTAATCTTGCTAGAGGAACTAAAAGAACCGTGGCAGACATTGAGCCTAAAACCTGTAGAACCATCCTGGCTGGGGCTTTGGATCTCGAGATCAGAGCTTGAACTTGGCCCTGTAAAGTTCGGATCCTTTCGGCAGGAAGAAAGACGCATCAATCTTGAGTCTATCTCTGCTCCTATAAACTTTATGCGTTGAGAGGGCAGCAAGACAGACTTTGACCAATTGAATGTAATCCCCAGGGAAACACCCAGGGAGATGGTGGCTTTGAGGTTGTCCATTAGTAGATGCCTGGTGGTGGCAGTCAGGAGCCAGTCGTCGAGATAGGGAAACACTTGGAATCCAAGACTTCTCAGGTGAGCCGTCACTACTGCCAAACACTTGGTGAACACCCTGAGGGCTGTGGTGAGACCAAAGGGCAGAGCGCAAAATTGGTAATGACTGACTCCCAGGCTGAAGCGCAGATACCTTCTGGACGCCTGATGTATCGGTATGTGATAATAGGCGTCCTTGAGGTCTATGGAGCACATCCAAACATCCTTCTCCAACAATGGGAGCATGGATTGTAACGTGACCATTCGGAATTTGGATTTCGTGACGGATTGGCTCAATCTGCTGAGATCCAATATTGGCCTCAGGTCCCCTGTCTTTTTTGGCACTAAAAAGAACCTGGAGTAATTTCCTGATCCGATCTGGTCTGTGGGGACCGGTTGGATGACTCCTTTTTCTAGCAGCTTTAAAGCTTCTGCGGCTGCTATTTCCCTTTGACTGGGTGGTGGGTCCGGGATTCTTTTGGACGGTGGGGGTGAGTATGTGAATGGGATGGTGTAACCTCCGGCAATGATCTGAAGCACCCATCTGTCCTGAGTGATTGACTCCCAGGCTTTTAGGTGCTTGGCAACGACACCCGACTGGCTCCGAGCAGCACAGCCGGGCAATCCCTCATGACGTGTGGGAGGCTGAAGAGCCACGAAAGGACTCGCGGTCTCCAGAATTGCGGGGCCCTCTGCCGCCTCTGGGACGGCGTCTCCCTGAAAAATTTCCCGTCCTCTGCCTCTGGACGGGAATCTTCCTGCTGTTGGGAGAAAAACTTGCGAGATTTGGAACCACATTTTCCCTCCTTTAGCCTTGGGGTAAGGCCGAAGGGAGTGGAATAACGGGCACCTACGGCAGATAAAGTTTTTCCCTCTTGCTCACAGCGGTAAGGGTGTCTTTCACCTTGGGTCCAAACAATGAGGAGCCATCAAAGGGAGCGTCGGCGAAGGAAGACTTGAAGGCCTCCGAACTGACACAAGCGGAGCCAGGCTTGTCACGAGAGCCACGCCTGTGCCTGCCGCTCTACCCCTTCGGCCGCATAGGAAATGAGCCTCATGGACGAGTTAGAAATTGACGTAAGGATAGCCAACTGAGAGCTAACCGACTGGGCTAGCTGCTCAGGTAGGTTACCCGAGAGGGAATCTGACAACTCCTTGACCAGATCCCTCTGAAGCCTGGTAAAATGTGCCAAATAATTCAGAGACCTTAAAGTAAAGGCCGCTGAAGTCAGGGTGCGCTTCCGTACCTGTCCATACTCCTAGACTCCTTATTAGGAGGATGGACGGACGTTGAAGCCTCTGCCACGTCCTGTTGTGTAGCAGATGCCACCACCATGGCATCTACAGCCACGCCTTTAGTAAGGAACTCCTTCTCGGGGGGAGCAGACAAAAATTTATTTGGACGAGAAGGGACTGGTTCCACGGTATCTGGATGTTCCCACGCCCCTTTGACAAACTAAATCCAGAAGCTCGTCGAAGGGCGGAGACACCCAGGAGGCGGAGGGCTGAGCCCCAAAGGCCTTGAGGAGCACTGACTCGTCCGCAGAGGGGGGTTTGGATATCCAGCCGCCTCGTTGTTTGAGGATCTCTAAGATGTCTGCAAATGAGACATCATCCGAGGACGACTTCGGGGACCCCTCTGCATCATCCATATCAGTGTCTGATGTAATAGACTCGGGGGAGTCCACGTGCTTCCTCTTGCACGATCTCTTCCTTGGGGGTTCCTCCGAAGACAACTCCGAAGAACCCTCAGGAGGAGGGGAACCCCCACTGGGGGTAACCTCAGGCCTCGGGGCTCCGCTGGCTACGGACAGGGGAACTGCCAAAGACCCAGTCTCCACGCCCAGGGAAGGTGCCGGTAAAGCCGGAGAGATGGCCGAAGAGGACTTGGCCAAGGCACTCCTCATGGCCCTGAAAGCCGGACCCCCAGAATCCTGGGAGTGTCCGGTCTCCGGAGCCGTGATAGCCGACGGAAGTCCCGCAGCCGAAGCACCGAGGGGGAGGCTCGGAACCGAAAGCATAGGTCCCGAAACATCACCCCCGGGTCCAGCCGAAGAAGTCCGCGTACCAAACTCGGACCCGAAGGCCCGGGTTGGACTAAGGGTCGGAGCCGACCCTGAGATCTCCACCGGCTCCAACAGCACCTGCTCCGACGGAGCCAAAGCAGTCGGAGGAGGAATGGCAATGGGGTGGGCCAAGGTCATCGGCTCTGAAGCCAACTGGGTCGGAACCGAAACAAATTTTTGGAAGACTGGGGACTGGAACAGTCTTTGGAGCACCCTGTCTATATCAGAATCTGACATTCTCTAAGACCGAGAGGAAACAGAACGGGTTGAGACGGCCTCTCCATCGGCCCCAAAGGACTAGGGGACCGGCTCGAGGCGACTCGATGAGTATCGGCGCCGAGGAATACACACACCAGATTCCTTCGGTGCCGAGGTGGACTTGGCCGAGGAGGAAGTGTCTGAGCTGGACCCTTGTCGGCTCCGAGCAGCGGAGCCCGAAGGTGACCCGCCTCGATGCCCCAGCCATCGGCTCCGAAGCCAGAGGAGTCGATACTGGTGGCATCGAGGCAGACCGTTCGACCTCGGCTCCAAGTCTTTGGAGCCGAAGGAGAGGCCTGCCTATGTCTCTTGGCGGTCGGATCCGACGGACTGGTCGGAACCGACGCCTTTCTTTAGCGGAGAAGGAGAGGATGCCAAGGCTTCTTCAAAGGAAGGTTTAATTAACCCCTTAAGAATCAATTTATTTTTCCTCTCCTGGAGGACCCTTGAGGAAAAAGCGTGACATACGCTGCATGACTCCTGCAAGTGTTTTGCCCCTAAACAATATACACAGAGCGAATGATCGTCTGTGATAGACATTTTGAAACCACATTTCGAACATTTTTTAAAGCCCGAAGGCCTAGGAGTTTGAGACATTATATTAAACAATTCCAGTAACTTTGACAGGAAAGTAAACAACTATAGATTTACTGATGACAAAACCTAGAAAAAATAGGCTTACAGTTATAGCTTAACGCAAACACTTCCTGTAAATGACAGGGAACTCTGAAACCTGTAAAGTTTTAACAAGGGTTGACAGACCGGGAAGGCCCTGGATGAAGGGGGGCCGAAATCAAACTCAACCCAATCACACACAACAAGTTTTCACAATCCAAACACACACAATAAGAGCGTTAGCCGTTAAAACAGCTTTTGTGACAAAAAACAGCAAAAAAAACTGACAGAAAAGTTAGTTAATAATAACTACTCAGCCCAGCCAGCTCGAGACCACGTCTTCGCAGGGAAGCGGCAAACGAGATCTGGGGGACTGGTAGTGGTGCATCCTGGGATATAGTAAGCTCAGCCAATAAGAGACTTCGCTCTTTGGCATAAGCGTGCCGAGTCGGAGCCGAGGGATCGGCTCCGAACCCATCAGTCAGAATGTAGGCGAGATAGGATCACATAACATCAATATTTTTTGTTACTATGGATATTACATCATTATTCACGGTGATCCCTAATGTTTGGGGCATTGAGAATATTAGGCACTTACTGTTCTCTAAACAATTTTACCCTTGCAATAAAGTGGACTTGATATGCTCCGTGCTAGAAATCATATTGGAGAATAACATTTTTTGTTTTGGTAGTGACATGTACCTTCAGAAGATTGGCGTAGCCATGGGGACTCCATGTGCTAATAGCTACACCAGTCTAGCCTTAGCTGAATGGGAGAACACCTCTTTTCTGACCCATCCAGACTTTCAACCACATTTGAAATGGTACATTCGATTTGTGGATGATGTTTTTCTCCTGTGGACAGGCACGTTAAATGAACTCATTGAATTTTTGAACCCCACAACGTTGTTTCTTAAGTTCACTAGTAAAGTGTCTCTAGAAGAAATAGATTTTTTAGATGTTAAACTTAAGTGACATCCTAGGTATTCAAACAAGTATATATAGGAAACCTACCAGGAGAAATGCATTGCTGCATAGAAGCAGCATGCATCCTAAATTTGTTAGCAAAAATGTAGTAAGAGGGCAGATACACAGAACCATGAGACTTCATAATGATGAGGTTCAACTTCAGTCAGCACTTAATGACCTAGGGAATGAATTTAATAACAGAGGTTATTCACATAAGACGTTTTGCACACAGGTATCTGAATTAATGTTAGAAAGATCTTCCAGAGTTAAACCTCTGTTCATGGACAGAGTAGATCATAATACAGCACATGACCTTAGTGAACAAAATAAACCTAGATTCCCACTTACATATACTGGGGATATTGGGACATTTTGTGATGTGTTTAAACGGAACTGGAATATTTTAAAGACTATAGGTGAATTAGATGGAATACTGGATGATACACCTAGGTTTGCTTTTAAGAATAAGAAAAACCTTAAGCGTCAACTATGCTATTTAGACAGACAGAACAGTTTTACCAAGGTGTCACAAAGGAAAGGCACTTGTATATGCAGGAATTGCATGGCCTGTCAATACATGCATTCCTGCTATAAATGTACTCTTATGGTTCCAAACTTTTAAATAGTGGCTACACATTATGCTGATTGTAAAACTAAGAACTTAGTATACTTTGCCTTTTGTATAGCATGCAACACCTACTACATAGGCAAGACAAATCGTATGCTTAAGGAGCATATTCAAGAACATTATAGGGATATTAATAATTGTAAAACTACTAGTGCACTGTATAAACATATAGAACAAGAAGGTAGCTCACATATTTTAAAATTTTTTGTGTTGGACATTTTGCTAGAAGGAAAGAGAGGTGGGGATAATTGCACCGAAGCTTTAGAGCAAAAGTGGATCCTTAAAGTAAATGCATATCCACCACCCGGTGTCAATGAAATAGTTTCTTTGAAGCCATTCCTTAAAGCAAGAAGTTTAAAACACTAATGACACAGATATATCTATGGATATGCATTTTTAAATGTTTCTCATATATATATATATATATATATATATATATATATATATATATATATATATATATATATTCATCTATAATGTGATATATTTTCATTAAGGTAGCTATTAACTGTTTAAAATGCCTTTATATATCATTATTTAATATGCTTTCTGTATATATATATATATATATATATATATATATATATATATATATATATATATATATATACATATACATATATATATACACATATGCATATATTTTATGCTTTTTCATTATATACTGTTTCTATGTACTGGGTCTTTTAATGACTTGATTAATTTATAAGTAGTTAATTGATGTATGTATTTAAGCTGAGGAAATGTTGGTCTTGATGTAGTCTGATGAAGTGACCACAGAGGTCGTGAAAGCGCTTCCTTTGAGCTCCTTAATAACGACTTTTGCATTTTACTGAAGCAGTATCGTGATTATCCTACACAGCCGTGGTGCTTTGGCTCTGCTCTTTTGTTGCAGCAATGAGGATTAACTTGTAACCCAATGACTGAGGTTTCTGAAGAATCTTTGGGATCAGAAGGAATGGTGAGAAGGCATAAAGCAGTCCCGGAGGCCAATCGTGAACTAGACCATCCCTTGGTGACTGTCCCGGTGGTGAAACTAGGGCTAAGCAGCTGCTGCATTTGTTGTTGAGGGGAGTGGCAAAAAGAATGCAGCATGGCTGGCCCCATTTGCAAAAGATCAGCTCTGCAACTTCCTGTTTCAAGGACCACTTGTGAGGCATCAGAATAGCCCTGCTGAGCTTGTCCGCTATCACGTTGGATTTCCCCGGAATGTGCGCTGCGACCAGAAAACGTTGGGAAGACATCGCCCATTGCCAAACTCGTAGAGCTTCTCGACACAAGGGATAAGTCCTGATTCTGCCCTGTTTGTTGATGTACCATACTACCGACATATTGTCTGTCTGAATTGCTATAGTCCCCATAGGTAGAGAGTCTTGGAATTGCTTGCAACGCCAGAAGCACTGCTCTCATCTCTAGGACATTGATGTGCAAGTGGTACTAGTGTTCTTGCCAAGTCCCTTGAACAGTCTGTCCCAGATAATACCCCCCCACCCTATCTGGGAAGCGTCCGTGGTCACTGTGGCTACGTGTTGGGGGTTAGAAACAGTCTGCCCATTGATACCAGAGGGGAATGAAACCATCATGCTAAATTCTTCTTGCATGACTCCATGATCCAAATCTGGTGTGGCAATGGTAAATCCTGGAATGAGCATAGAGCCAACAGGAGCCACTGCAGAATTCTCATGTAGAAGCGTGCCATGGGGACCAAGGTAATTGCTGCAGTCATCGAACCCAAGACCTTGAGGCCAAATCTTGCCTGGATTCTCTTTCTTTTCATGAGGACTCAAACTTGACATTGAGTGGTTAAACACTCTTTCATGAGGCAGTTTTGCTATCATGGCCCTTGTGTCTAAATATACCCCTATAAATGGAATATACTGACAAGGCAACAAGGCAGACTTTTTGTAGTTTATGGTGATGCCTAGTTGTGTACAGGTGTGAATAGTGGAGACCCGTGCCTCGATCAGTTGATGCTTGGTGGTGGCAGTGAGGAGCCAGTCGTCTAGATATGGAAACACCTGGAATCCTAGATGCCTCAGATGAGCCATGACTACTGCCATACATTTAGTGAACACCCTGTTGGCTGTGGTGAGACCAAAGGGCAGAGCTCTGAGCTGGTAATGACTGGCTCCCAGATGGAAGCATAGGTACCTTCTGGACCGCCTGTATATTTTTATATGGTAGTATGCATCCTGGAGGTCGACTTTGTTTTCTTGAGTGACTTGTTGAGTTTGCTGATATCTGAAATGGGCCTCCAGTCCCCTGTCTTTTTTGGAACTAAAAAGAACCTTGAGTAACTGCCGGATTTGATTTGGTCTGCGGGGACTTCTTGCATGGCTCTTTTTTTTTCTAGCAACCTTTGAATTTCTAGGTTTGCTTGATCCCGAAGACAGGGTGGAACATCTGGGATTTGGTGCTGATTTGTTGTAGGGGATGGTTGGGAGAAAGGAATTCTGTAACCCCAGGATATTATCGACAGTACCCATATATCTTCCATGATTGTTTGCCAGGATATTTGGTACTGGGATAATCTGCCCCCAACTGCCTCCAGAGGCGGTCAGTCGGGCCTCCTTTCAGGTGTGCTGGAAAGGCCTGCCAGAGAAGGTATCTCTGTTGGCCTGATTCTGCGGACCCGCCCTGCCACAGGATTGGCATCTCTCGTTATTATTTCCCCCACTACCCCTGGGGGAAAAATCTCCACGTGTGTCAGGCGAAACTCCCTGGGATTTTCTGAACCACATCTTCCCGCTCCTCTGACCCTTGGGGTAAGGTCTAGAGGGAGCGGAAAAATGTACTCCTAAGGCAGAGAGAGTTTTGCCATCCCATTCACACCTGGTAAGAGTCTCTTTTACCTGAGGCCCGAACAGAGTCAAAGGGGGTGTTGGTAAAGGAGGACTTGAAGGGCTCTGCAAATTGATAAAGGCGCATCCAGGAGTGTCTACACAAAACAACTCCTGTGCCTGCCACCCTACTCACTCCATCTGCAGTGTAAGAGATCAGCTGCATGGAGGAGTTAACTATAGATGTCAAGGTCGCAAGCTGGGAAGCCGCCTTGCTCACAGCTCCTTCAGCTGTTGGATCCTGTAGGGTATCTCCTAGTTCCTTTAGGAGATCCCTTTGAAGGCGTATAAAGTGGGACAAATAATTCAGTGACCTGAGAGTAAAGGCCACTGAAGCAAACATATGCTTCCCATACCTGTCCATCGTATAAGACTCGACTCTTTGATCGGTGGATAGACAGAAGAAGTCTCCGCTAATTCTTTCTTTGGTGGCTTCCACCACCACCATAGCATCAACAGGCACACCCTTATATAGAAAAGAGCCCTTATATAGAAAAGAGCTATCCTCTGGAGCAATAATGAATTTATTGGGCCTCCTGGGAACTGGTTCCATAGTCTCTAGGGAGCTCCACGCCTTCCGACTCACTAAGGACAGTAGAGGATCGAAAGGTGGAGACACCCAAGAGGTGGAGGGTGGGGAACCAAATGCATCCAGGTACACAGACTCATCCTCAGAAGTGGCAAGGGATTTCCAGCCACTCCTCTGTCTAAGGATTTACTGTGGTGGTGGTGCTGCGGTAGCATTGTCACCTCACAGTTAGATGTTGTCCCATTCGATTCTCAGTTAGAGCGTCTTCTGTGTGGTGACATGCGTAAATGGGCATTCCTTCGTTGAAGGTTGTGCGTCAGGCCCAGCAAGTCGGCATGTAAATAAAATCTACTGCCAATCATTAGCAGACCGGAGTTCCGCTGTGGCGACCCCCTAACCGGGAAAAGCCGAAAGACACAACAACCACCTCTGTCTAAGGATTTCCAGGATGTCTGAAAAACAGACATCCTCAGAGGGGGGACCGTGGGGACCCTTCTGAGTCCTCCAAGTCTGTGTTTGAAGTGAGAGACTCAGGAAAGTCCAAATGCTTCCTCTTGCATTTTCTCTTCCGAGGGAAATCCTGAGGGGTGCTTCAGGGGATTTTTCAGAAGAGGTGGGGGTCACCCAATGAAGCGCCCTGGAGCATGGGTTCCTAAGCTTGGGGGGGGGGGGAATTGCAGGCAGACTCAGGCACAGAAAGAGTAGGAGCCAATGGAGCAGAGGGTGGAGCGGTCTCAGAGGACAGCATGCTCCTCATCACCTCGAAGACACCGCGGTCCCAGCCCAAGAGAGTCCCCGGCTCCGAAGAGCCCGGAGATCTCCTGCGAACTGAGGGCGATGGCTCCGAGGCCAACTACGGAGCCGAGCTCATCTGCACCGAAGACCCAAGAGGGAGAGCAGGCTCAGACAAGGGTCCGGAGCAAATGAAAGTGCATCAGCCCCCAGATCCCTTGATAGACTGGGACAACAAAGAGATTGGTACGGTAGTCGGAACCGATAAACCAGTGATAATCAAAGCCGACGATTTCACTACAATGACTTCCATGCACTCTGGCTCTGAAGTCAAAGGAGTCGGAGGAGGAATCGATAACGGTGCGGGTTGGGCTGTCGGTGCCAATTCCTCGTGGGCTGGGCTCGATAATAATTTAGCTAATGCCTGAGTCTTGAAGAGCCTCTTCACCACCCTCTCCATATCATGATCCAAAAGACTCCTGGACGATCGAGAGGAGTGAGAGGAGGACCGATGACTGCCTGCCACAGATTGCAACAGCAGGGACTGTGGAACAGACCACACCAGCTCTAGAGAGGGAGACCTGGTTCTCTTGTGAGCCCTGACTGGCTCTGAAACCACTGATGGAGCTACCGGAGAAAGAGCTTTGTCAGAACCGACACTGGGATCCGGCAAACTCACAGGTTTGTCCTTAGATTCAGATGACTCCAAAGTCGGAGTCAATAAAGACAATGGCTTTGGGGACGTTTCCTGTTTTTTTTGCTGGCTGAGAACCCTCAACAGCAACATCAAAGGGGCTCTTTAATAAGCCTCACAAAATTAACTTATTTTTTTCTCTCCTGCAGGACCCAAGAACTAAAAGGATGACATATAGAACATGAGAGCTGCAGGTGAAAAGCCCCTAAGCAATAGACACAGCTCGTGTGCCCGTCTGTAAGGGATATCTAATGGCAGTACGAGTCACACTTTTTAAAACCCGAAGGTTTTGACTCTTTAGGGTCTTGGGACATCCTAGCACTAACCAAGAGAAACACCAAACAACAGCAACAACCGACAACACTAAAATAAAATGTTATTACTTTTTTTTTTTTTTTAACTGGAAAAAAGAAAGGAGGGAAGGGGAAGAGCCTCTGAGTTAAATGGTGACTCCCCCAACCCAGGGGAGCCTCTAACTTAAACTGCTGCTCCTGTAAGGAAAGAGAAAGGGAAAAAGGGAAGACAAAAGGCTGTTAAACTAAGACGGGCTGAAAGAAGGGGAACAGGGAACCTCTAAGTCAAACAGGTTCAAGGGAACAAGTTAGGCCTAAAGAAAATGACGGCCACAACAACAACAACAAGGGTAGCAGTGGAAGGGTCAGAAACGTGCTAGCCTACAAAGAAACACACTCTGATACTGAACTAACACTAAACTAAGAGAAATCTGCTATGAGACCAGAAAGATTATCAGAAAAACAACAATAATAAGAAATACTTAGCCTGAGCCAGTATGAGCAATCTCAATGCTGCAAGAGGCAAATGAGATATGGGTAACTAACGCTAGGCATGTTGGGATAGGAGCTAGCCTCGAGTCAGTAAAAAGCTCTTGAGCTATAGTATAAGGCTGAGTTGAAGGTGAGGATCAGCTCCAAACCTAACCAGCAAGAATTGAGGCGAGATGTGGAGAACATAACATCATAAGTTTTATAAATCTGGTAATTAACCTTTCATATTTTAGGAATATTTTTTGTTTGAATGTAACAGGTGACTGGTAGTACAGTGGGTGTATTGGGATGGAGATTGTGATGGTATGACAAGTGTAATTAGTAGGTGGGTGATGGATAGAAGTGAGAGTAAGGGTGCAGTGATAGTGGTGGGTTTTGTCTATTACGGAGTCCTGGTAGGATGTAGGATATGCAAGAAGAGTGCAGTTAAGGAGTGTAAGCACATTAGGTAGTAGCATGACTGTCTCAGGTGAGCAGTTAGATTGGAAGTGTGTGGGGGTACTGTGGGCGGTAGAGGAAATAAGTTCCTAGTATTGTCCTGATTGGTTGCTGGTTATTGGGAGGGGTTAGTGCCTAGAATAAATCTAGATGTAGTGGGGGCAAGGTGAGGTTTATAGGTTAGTACTAGGCTAACTGCCCTTTTTGGGCCATTTGAAGCCTAGCCATTTACCCCATGTGAGAATCAAACCCTGCACCTTGTGTCTTTAAGGTAAACACCTTAACCATTATGTCATCCACCCACCCCGAAGTGAAGGGTGCGAAGTGAGCATGTGGGTAGCACTGGTGAACAGAGCAGGGCTTAAATCCCTACAAGTGGCACTTAAATCTTTCCAAGCTGTGGATCACCAGATAAGTATCTAATGGCTTACCAGTGAGCAGAATTCAACTTCTGAAGAGCACTTGTGTCCTGATGGGAGGCTAGTAATTTAAAGATGGCACCATGAACAGCAGGAATCTAATAAAGACTTAGTTTTGGGGAAGGGGGGTAGCAAAAGGGCTGTGAACAAGGTGCAATGCAAAGAAGCTAACCAAACCAAAGAGGCAAGCAGTGGAAAACAATCAGTGAAGGCCTCAGAAGGGGGTGAGTAATACAAACTCTACCTGTAAAGTGAAGGAGAGAAGAGACAGCAAAGTTTATTAAGGTTAGATGTGTGTCTTCACTTTGACTTGCTTATTAGTAGCCAGTTTGTGCATAGATTACAATAGGGAGATACATTAGCAATGAAGAGGAATACACAGAGATGCAAGTAAACAGGTGGGGTCAAGTGATACAAAACTAAGGAAAACAGCACTGAAAGGGCTATTACTCCAAAAACATACAAATACTTGACAGATGTATCCATACTACAGACCTGGAATCAATGCTCTCTCTCTCATAACAAACAAATCAGATATCAAACAGGTTGTCAGCACACACAGTTCATCTCTACCACAAACCAAGTGCACAACACATAAACCCACATACATGGACGTACTCACTAGATGTCTACTAAAACAGCAGAGACCTAGCAGGTGCAAACCATCTGCAAACAATACAGTCATAACAGAATCCACTACACATAAAAACAAACGTATCAGTGTCTCACCCAAAAAGCCCCTAAGGCAAAACTCTTCAAAACCACATGTCTTGGTCATAGGTGAATCCACAGATGTCTCCCCTCACCAGGCTGGATAAGCAGAAGGGCACTGTCAGCTGCCTGTCAGATGGCAGGATCCGCCAGATCACACATACTCAGGTCTCTCAACATTGTACATGTTGGAGTGAATGACTTGAGACATAACTCACTGGACTATGTGAAGAGTGACATGACTGAGCTTTCAGATTGTGTCCCAGGCTGGTTATGTCCCTAGTCCTAAGCAGCATTCTACCTTCACCCAGGCTGATGCCTCAATAACAAACAAAAAATGATCGACTTCAATAATTGGCTTAGCTTTTGGTGTCAATCTGGGGGGGGGGGGGTCCAGTATTTGTCTGCCTAGGATGATATGGTCAACAGGTCACACTGCTTTGCCAGAGATGGTCTTCACCTATCCCATATCGGCTTTCAGTTACTGGCTAAGGTTTTGCCTCCCCCATAAGGCCTTTTTTAGGCAATGTCAAAAGAACAAAATTCCCGACATAAAAAGATCCTCTAGTGACAAACTCAGGGTTATACTGGTTAATGTTTGGAGTCTAAATCAGAAACTGCACTCACTGGAAGCACTCCTTATTTTGAAAGATGCCAGTGTCTGTGCAGTCACAGAGACAAACTTCAAGGCCGCAGAGAGTACCCCGGTAAGGCTGCAAAATGATCATGAAAGAACCAAAAGAGATGTATCTATCTTCATTAAAGACAAATACACATCATGACTGGTTAAACAGTACAACTCCCTGGAGTTACTCCAAGTCCAACTAAATATAGGAAAGATCCCCCACATCACTGTAGCTATAGGTCCACCACATTGAACACCACACTGCCTACCTGGACCTACTTGAGTCACTCACAGTACAGCTCTGGTCATGGGTAACTAACTATCCTACCACTGACTGGGAAATTTACATGAGCACAAACACACTTGCCTATGTGCCATGGAACAGATAGTCTGCACCCCCACAATGGGCTCAAATACCCCTTGACCTAGTACTCAATAACATGAGGGATTGCTGGGCAACCCCATGTGTGGGATCCTCCCTGGTAAAGTCTGATCATAAATAAGTTTTGTGCGAAGTAATGAGTACACCTGACTCCTCCACAGGAGCAATAAGGTTGCAAATTTCTCCAAAGCAAACTATAGCCTTCTAAGTGATGGTATAAGTAGTTTCAACCCGCCTGCCACCACTGACAGCAATGACTCCTATACTGAGGTGTACACAACCTATATAAATGTATAGACTCAGCCGTACCTGAACGGATCAAAATTAGAAGTTATGTACCTACCATAACGTTCCATGTTAGTTGTCTTCTCTCGCCTTCTTTCTTGCTGGATGGGTTCAGAGCCGATCCTCGGCTCCAACTCGGCACTTGCTAAGCTCGAGAGCTAATTTTACCAGCTCGAGGCAACCCTATATCCCATGATGCAAGGCGTGACTACCTCAGATCTCGTTTGGTAGCTACAAGAAAAACCCTGCCATAAACACTTCTTCACAAGGAAGAAGACAAACTAAATGTAGAAGAAACCAGGTCAAAAACCAGTAACAGTAGTGACACTTCCTACTGGGAGCCCATGGAAAAAGTGAACCAGCCCCAGAAAAGAGTACAACTTCAAGGTCTGTCCAGGCTAGGGGGAAGGAGGGAAGGACGCAAGAAAGAAGGCGAGAGAAGACAACTAACATGGAACGTTATAGTAGGTACATAACTTCTAAATGTTGAGTTGTCAAACTCGCCTTCATTCTTGCTGGATGGGACCGCGTCCCTAGCACCTCTATCCTGGGTGGTTCAATGGAACAGACTCTTGAGAACTGTGGAACCAAACCTAGCCCTGTCCCTGGAGGCCAAGTCCAATTTGTAATGAGAAACAAAAGTGTGAGGAGTGGCCCAAGTGGCTGCTGCACAAATGGTGTCAATAGGTAGCCTATCCTGAAAAGCTGTGGAAGTGGCTAGGCTCCTGGTAGAATGTGCTTTTGGTTTTGAGGGAAGTTGCTTGCCCCTAAGAAGATAAACATAAGAAATGATAGAAGACAGCCATCTGGATAGGGTCACTTTGGAGACCGGAAGCCCTTTCCTGTTTTCTGCATAAGAAAGAAACAGTTGATCAGATTTCCTGAATTGTTTAGTTCTGTCCAAGTAATACCTGAGTTGGCGATGGACATCCAAACAGTGAAGTTTTTGTTCCGACTTGTTAGAATAATTAGGAAAAAAGACTGGCAAATCAATAGATTGGTTGATATTCTTCTGGGAAGCAATCTTGGGCAAAAAGGATGGATTGGTTCTTAATGATACCCTATCTTTGTGGAAAACCAAATATGGGGAACGGACACAGAGAGCCTGAAGTTCAGACACCCTTCTGGCTGAAGTAACAGCAACTAGAAAAATTGTCTTCCAGGAAAGAAGTTTTAATGAGCATGAAGCAGCCGGTTCAAAGGGGGGCAGTATCAAGGATGCCAGCATTAAATTCAAATCCCATTGCGGAGGGGGATCTTTGATAGGAGGTTTTAGGAGAAATATCCCTCTCAGAAAACCTTTGCAAAGCTTGTGGGACATAATATTTTGATCCGCTAAGCCCACATGAAAATTTGAGATAGCTGCCAATTGCACCTTAACTGTAGATGGAGAAGAACCCGATTGAAAAATCTCAGCTAAGAATTCCAAGACTGAATGCACAGGAGCAGTAAAGGGATCTATGTCTCTAGACTTTGCCCAGAAGGAAAAATGTTGCCATTTACTAGCATAAATCCTTCTGGTAGAGGACTTTAGAGAAGCTACTATGATCTCTCTAACAGGGTCAGAGATCATAGGAAGCCTGGCTAAGGAAGGAAGTGGAGCAACCAAGCAGTGAGGTTGAGGGAAGGAATGGACCGGTGCAGTTGACCCGAATGGTGGGTCAGAAGATCTGGAACTGGGTCCAGATGCCAAGGCTGTGCTACGAGATGACGATGCAGGGACGGAAACCAAATTTGTCGAGGCCAGTAAGGGGCAATGAGAATCAACTTGGCTCTCAATACGGTAGCTTTCTGAATTACTTGAGGAATAAGTGGGTATGGAGGAAAAGCATAAAGAAGTCCCCGGGGCCAATCCTGGGTTAGAGCATCTCTCGGGGGATGGCCTGGTAGAGGAAAGAGAGAGAAGAAGTCTAGGCATTTGCTGTTTTGGGGTGTAGCAAAAAGGTCGCAGCAAGGGACGCCCCACTTCTGAAAAATCATGTCCACTACCGATTGTTTGAGAGACCACTCGTGTGGCATGAGAATAGCTCTGCTCAGCCTGTCCGCTAAGAGGTTGGATTTCCCGGGGATGTGCGTTGCTATCAGAAACCGATGAGAGGAGATTGCCCATTGCCAAAGTCTGAGAGCTTCTCGACACAGTGGGTAGGACCTGGTCCCGCCCTGCTTGTTGATATACCAGACTACGGACATGTTGTCCGTCTGAACTGCAATAGTCCCTAAAGGAAGTCAGTCGTTGAGTGTCTGCAACATTAAAAGCACTGCTCTCATCTCTAGGACATTTATGTGCAGATGGTATTCTATTGGTTGCCAAGTCCCATGGACCATCCTGCCCTGACAATGCCCCCCCCACCCGATCAGAGAGGCATCCGAAGTGACTGTGGCAACCGGAACTGGGGGAACAAACAGTCGGCCCTGATGGAGTTGAGGGGAAGACATCCACCAGGTTAGATGACTCTTGCATGATTGTGTCACAAATATCTCGTGTCGCATGGGGAGCTGCTGGAATGACCACTGGATGAACAACATCCACTGCAGAAGACGCATGTGGAAGCGGGCTAACGGCAGTAGAATAATGGCCACAGCCATAAGACCTAGAACCTTCAGGACAAATCTGGCCCTGATTCTCTTGTTGAGTAATATGATTCGAACGTACTTTTGGATGTCCAGAATTCTTTGGTTTGTGAGTCTCGCTGACGTACTGACAGTGTCTTATTCTGCGCCTATAAAGGTAATAGATTGGCAAGGCGACAGAGAAGATTTTTTGAAGTTTACAGAAATTCCCAATTGGTTGCAGATGTGTAGGGTGTAGTCTCTGGCCTTGAGAAGTTGATGCCTGGTGGTGGCAGAGAGGAGCCAGTCGTCTAGGTACGGAAACACCTGGAATCCTTGATGTCTCAGATGAGCCGTGACCACTGCCATACATTTGGTAAACACTATGGGGGCTGTAGTGAGGACAAAGGGCAGGGCTCTGAATTGAAAGTGACTGGTCCCCAGCCGAAAGCGGAGAAACATTCTGGAGCACCTGTGAATTTTTATGTGATAGTATGCATCCTGAAGGTCTATTGAGCACATCCAGTTGTCCTTGCCCAAAAACGGTAGAATGGACTGAAGCGTGACCATCCGGAATCTTGCCTACTTGACAAACTTGTTTAGTTTGCTGAGGTCTAAAATTGGTCTCCAATCTCCAGTCCTTTTGGGGACCAAAAAGAATCTTGAGTAGATGCCGGATCCTACTTGGTCTGCTGGAACTAGTTGGACGGCTCTTTTTGCTAGGAGCTTTGATACCTCCAGCTTTGACAATTCCCTTAGACCGGGTGAAACGTCTGGAAGGGACTGATGAGGAACGGGATATCTCTCGAAAGGAATACTGTATCCCTCGGATATGATCGACTGTACCCAATTGTCTTGAGATAGGGAACGCCAGGCTACTGGGTACAGCGACAATCATCCCCCGACTGCCTCCAAGGGTGGACAGTCGGGCAACACCTCAGGGATGCTGGAAGGATTTATCAGAGAGAGGCTCCCTGCTACTCTGATTCTGCGGACCCCCTCTGCCCCTAGGGCGGCGTCTATTGTTATTACCCCCTCTGCCTCTGGCGGTAAACTGACCACGTGTATCAGGCGTGACTCCCTGAGATTTACGAAACCACATTTTCCCTCCCTTCTGCCCTTTTGGATAGGGTCTTGAAGGGGTGGAGAAATGGACTCCTACGGCAGAAAGGGTCTTGCCGTCTTGCTCACACCTGGTCAATGTGTCCTTCACCTGAGGCCCGAACAAAGCCGAACAATCGAAGGGCGTATTAGTGAAGGACGCCTTAAAGGGATCTGCGAAATTACAAAGCCGCATCCAGGCCTGACGCCTAAGTGTCACACCTGTGCCTGCGGCTCTACTCGCTCCATCGGCTGCATAAGAAATGAGCCGCATGGAGGAGTTAGTTATAGAATTTAGGATTCCTAGCTGTGAGGCAATCTTTTCTTGAGCCCCAGCAGCTGATGGATCCTGAACCACCTCACCTAGTTCCTTGAGAATGTCTCTCTGAAGCCTGGTAAAGTGACAGAGATAGTTCAACGAACGCATAGCAAAGGTCGCTGAAGAAAACATCCGCTTACCATACCTATCCATGGTCCTAGAGTCATTGTTAGGAGGATGGACAGGTACAGAAGGATCAGCAAGTTCCTTCTTGGTGGCCGCCGCCACCACCATGGCATCAACCGGGACACCCTTGGTAAGAAACTGTTTGTCTAAAGGGGCCATGATGAATTTAGAGGGCCTCCTGGGGACTGGTTCCACAGAATCCAGGGCCATCCACGCCTTCCGAGCCACCACTTGCATGAGCGGGTCGAAAGGCGGAGACACCCAGGAGGTGGAGGGTCGAGATCCAAAGGCCTCCAGGTATACCGACTCATCCTCGGAGGGGTCAATGGAAGGCCAGTTCCCCCTCTGCTTAAGGAGTTCCAGGATGTCTGAAAAGGAGACATCCTCAGAGGGGGACCGTGGGGAACCCTCCGACTCATCTAAGTCGGTATCTGATGTCGTAGACTCAGGGGAGTCTGTGTGCTTCCTCTTGCACGTCCTCTTACACGGGGGTTCTCCAGCAGGATCAGGAGAAACCTCGGAAGAGGAAGTTCTTCCCAATGGGGAAACCTGGGGCGATGGATCTCTGGGTCCAGGAGCAAGAGAATGGCAAGAGACATCAACAGGCACCGAAGAGGGAGGAGCTAATGGAATGGACCGTTGACTCAGCTCTGGGGTTAGAACACTCCTCATCACCTCAAAGGCTCCCCTCCCAGGGAGGCCAGAAGACTCCTGCTCCGAAGAAACAGGAATCCCTGGTCCCACTGAAAGAGAAGGCTCTGAGGCCGATGTCGGTGCCGAACTCACCAATGCCGAAGCTCCAAGAGGTAGAGCGGGGTTGGACAAGGGTCCGATGCCACTCGCCCCCTCGGAGCCGACAAGGGAGATCCGACGACCGGATCCCTCCAAGGAAGGTCTCATGGAGGAGATCGGAGTCGAAGACAACGGAGCCGACAGTGGAAGTATCGGCTCCGGCGCACCCACGGTCACCGTTCCGAGAAGCTCCGGCTCCGAACTCTGAAGGAGAGTCGGAGGAGGAATTTCAGGGGGATGAGAAATAGCAGTCATCTGTTGAGACGGGCTATGGAGCATTTGGGCTAGTGCCTGTGACTTCAACAGTCTACTTACCACCCTCTCTAAGTCATGGTCTGATAGCCTGGAAGACCTTGAAGATGGGCTCCGATGGCTGCGCTCCGAAAGTAGAGGAGATCCCGGAGCCGAACGAATCGACTCCAGGGAAGGAGACCGAGATCTCTTCTTGGACGGAGCCATCGGAGCCGAAGACCCTTCAGTTCCAGATGGAGCCGAAGGCTTATCGGCTCCAATGCTGGTTAAAGATGCGTCAGCTCCGGCCGGAGCCGACATAGTCATAGGTACATGTGTATCGGAGCCAGACGGAGCCGATACCACTACCTCCAATGTGGAAAGATTGGCTCCAGCCGGAGCCGATCTTGACTCCAAAGGAGTCGAAGCCACCGCCAAAGGCTTAAGCACCACAGCCTGGGCTTTAGGTGGCTTAGAGGGTTTAGCCGACCCAGTCTTGGTCGGAGAACCCTCTGGCTTCAACAAGCCACGTAGAATCAGCTTGTTTCTACGTTCCTGCAGGACTCTCTGGCTAAAGGAGTGACAAATAGCACAGGAGTCCTGCAGGTATAAAGGTCCCAGGCAGTACACACAAGAAGTGTGACCGTCTGTCAGAGACATTTTCTGACAGCACGAGTCACACTTCTTGTAGCCTGAGACCTTCACTTCCTTAGACATAGTATGCCCAACAAAAAACACACAGACACACAACAGTCACACAGTTATCTACAGAGAAAAAACTGAAAAACACAGACACTCTCCCTGACAGGAAATAAATGAGAGGGAGGCTTATAGGCCTGAGAGGAGAAAATTATCCTTATGTAAGGAAGAAAAGGGAATATAGGGTAAAAGGATATCTAATACAAAGCGCTAACACTATAGTGAAGACTAGAAAAAAAGGGGGGAAAAATACTCTGACTAACTCTGTATAAATCCAAAAACTTTACCTGAGCTGGTAAAAAGAGACCTCTTCGCGAAGCGGCAAACGAGATCTGAGGTAGTCACGCCTTGCATCATGAGATATAGGGTTGCCTCGAGCTGGTAAAATTAGTTCTCGAGCTTAGCAAGTGCCGAGTCGGAGCCGAGGATCAGCTCCGAACCCATCCAGCAAGAATGAAGGCGAGTTTGACAACTTAACATCAAGGTCCTCAGGAAAAAACAAGCCGCCCTGGTGGACATCAAGCATAAATAGGTTATAAAACAAGAGAAATAAACTGCTGTCAAAGAATAAGAGGGAACAGTCTCAGCAGAATAAGAACACCCTCCACAGCCTGAACAAGCAAATTAGACATCTTATAAAGTCCTCAAAAGCTAACTACAAAACTAAATTAACATCTCTAGCTAAGGATAATCACAAGGCATTCTTTAGCTATGTCTAAAATCTAAAAAAGAAAGAACCACCATTGTGCTGAATTAGTAGTGGACAGTACCATTCTTACTGACCATGAGGACACTGCCAACCTTGCTAGCCAACATGTTTGGTGAAAACTTCACCCCCCTGTCCCCACCAATCATACCCCAAAGAATACCCATCACCAGTCCTCTACCTAGTATCTCCAAAGTGCAGGTCATAACCGCTCTCTCCAAGGCCAAAAACACAGCCTCTATGGGACCAGATAACATCCCAGGCTGCTTACTAAATGGTGTAAAACAGATGTTAGCGGAACCACTGGGTAGACTCTTCAGCCACAGTCTGCTTTCTAAATGGTCTAAAACAGGAGTTGGCAGAACCACTGGGTAGTCTCTTCAACCACAGTCTAAGTACTGGCTTTGTCCCAGCAGAATGGAGAACAGCAACCATACTCCCATTGCACAAATGGGGTCTCTCAACTGACCTTGGGAACTATAGACCCATAAGCTTAACCAGCCTTATCTGTAACGGCATGGACAGAATCATCATGGACCTCATCAATAAAGATATAGGAGACTGTCAAACTCTTGACCCAACCCAGTTTGGCTTCTTTGAGGGGAGATTGTGCCTGATAAACCTGGTGGACTTCTTTAAGAATGTCACCAAAGCCCTAGATGAAGGCAAAACAGTACATACTGACTAGCTTGATTTGGCCAAAGCCTTTGACACAGTCCCCCACCGGGCATTATTGATAAACTCACCCAGCTGGGGATAAATCATTAGATGGGTAGCCAACTGGCTAACTGACAGAATGCATACAATTACAGTCGGGGATTCCATCTCTGCCAGCAGACCTGTTATCAGTGGTGTTCCACAAGTTCCTGTACTAGGGCCCCTATTTCCTGTGACTTACCAAATCCGCTGAAGACTACAAGCTAGGTGCAATCATCAAATCCCCAAATTATGTTAACTTTCTACAAAATGGGGTCACACAGATAAATGACTGGTGACAGAGCCATGGGCTTAAGCTCAACACAAAAAATGCATTATCATTCCCTTCAGCAAAGAAGAAGTCCCTGCTAATTATAACATTAATGCCCCCCCCCCCAAGTTCAAACCCAGTGGTGAGAGATGATTTGGGAACGTAGGCTGTTAGCAACTTTAACTTTGATCACCATGTGTCTACAGTGGTAAGGAAGGCCTTCTATGTTGCATATCTCATAAATATGGGCATAGCATCCAAAGCTTAGGAGGTAATAACTCCCCTGTACTCGTCCCTCATCAGACCAATAATAGAGTACAATGATCCCTTTTGTATGTTCCTCACCAGACACCTGCAGCAGCTGGAAAGACCCGACCCCAGATGTTTCTCACCAAGAAAATTCAGGGCCTTCAACACATGACCTACATGGACAGACTAAAGGCTCTGTTACTGTACTCTGTGTTGTATAGACTGCTTAGAAGCAACTTGTGCCTGGCCTACAGAGTAGTCTCCAACCCTGCCTTAATGGAAATGCTGCATATACACAAATCAAATGGGAGAAGAGTCACTTGCTCTAGGGACCTTAACCTAGCATGCGACGTTAACAGGACATGCTGGACAGACAGATATGTCTCCCAGAGGTTGCCACTCCTCTGGAACAAACTCCTAATTCATGTAAAATAGAGCTCTGCAATGACCCTATTTAAGTGTAACTTGGACAATTAGATGGAAAACCCCAAATTTACTCCGGGGGTTTCACCTACGTCCCTCTTGGACAGGGGCAGCCATTGCTGATCCTAGCCTCTCACTGCAAATATAGACTACACATCTTGGTATATTAGGGAACAAGGGTAAAACGTAGCTAGGCTTGTAAAGACCCCAAGGTCAATAGCCTAGTAACCTCCTATGATCCTAAGATTATCACAGACAGTGGGACTGGAATTAACAATAGTTATGTACTTACCATAACTTGGTATCTGTGTTATCCTATTTCATTATTCATCACGGCTGGGTCTTGGATTGAATGTCAGATCTGATCCGGCACTTTACAGACTTAAGTTCAAGGATCACGCTCCTCCCATTTCCCATAATCCCTTTCTACCCTCTACCCATCAGATCAAGTTTGCTGTCAAAACGTCAAATAACACCAAAGAACATAACTATCTATCTACACTTAGATAATACTACCATGCATACCTCTAGAGGCAGAAGTTCAAAAGCCCAAGACTCCAGCCTCTCCAGAACCTCTAGAAACATGGAAGGGGGAAGGAGGGTGGGAAGTGATGAATAATGAAATAGGATAGCACAGATACCAAGTTATGGTAAGTACATAACTAATGATCTGATGTTATCCATTTCATTATTCATCACAACTGGGTCAGAATCCCCAGCTACAGTCAAATCCTAGGTGGCCCTAAGGAAGGATGTGCCTGAGCATTGTGGAACCAAAGGATGCTCTGCTTCTGGAGACCATATCCAGCTTATAATGAGCAACAAAAATGTGAGGCGTGGACCAAGTGGCCACGCACAAATATCATCCAAGGACATCCTAGCAGAGAAGGCTGATGAGGTAGAAACTGACCTGAGAGAATGAGCCTTAGGTGGATGAGGCTACTCCACATTTCTAAGAGAGTAAACCATGGAAACACAATTAGAAATCCATTTAGATTACTTTCAGTAGCTACCTTAGGCATGAAAGAGTGGTTAGTTCACAAAGCCACCCTGTCCTTATGAAAAACAATATGGTGGCTTAGAAGACAAGGCCTGTAATTCAGAAACCCTCTTAACCAAAGTAATGGCCAGCAGAAAGGCAGTTTTGAGAAAAATTTAAGATCACATGAATGAGTTGGCTCAAAGAGATTTTGAGTGAGAGTTTGCAGCATCAAGGTCAGAGCCCAAGGAGAGGCAGGGTCTTTGACAGGAGGCCTGAGACGGAAGATGCCCTTCAAGAAGGCCTCACATAATCTAGAGGAAAAAGTGGGTTCAGTATTGACATAAAAATGAGAAATGGCCACCAACTGCAGTTTTATAGAAGAGAAGCTGGCCCCTTCTTGAAAAAGGGATGATGAGAAGAGAAGAACACCTGGTATCAGAGCTGAAAAGATCAAGGTTCTGTTCCACAGCTCAAAAGGAAAAATGTTTCCACTTACTAAGATAGTCCTCCTGAGTAGACAGTTTCTGGGAAGCTAATATAATTTTTCTGACAGGAGAAGCTAGCCTGTACTGTGTTACTATCACGGGACGTGGAGAAACCATGCGGTCAAATGAAGACATCAAAAGTTGGGTGGTTCTTCTGATGGGTGAGGGATGAGATCCAGAAAGAGATCCGGTATCCAGGAGGATACTTCAAATGAGACCTCAGGAAGGGTAACCACACCTGAAGAGAACAGAAAGGGGCAATGAGAATCATGGAACTCTTCAGTCTGTGAGCTTTCTGAAGTACACTGGGGATCAACGGAACAGAAGGGTATGCGCAAGAGGACACCTAGAGGCCAATCTTGGACAAGAGCATCCCTCAGGGACTGCCCCTCTGGGGAATCAGGGCAAAGTACCTGATGCATTTGTTGTTCAGTGGAGGTGCAAAAAGGTTGCAGCAAGGTTGGCCTGAACAGCCGAAAATCTGAGATGCCACTGATGGATTGAGGGACCACTTGTGCAGGATTAAGATAGACCCGCTGTGCCTGTCTGCCAAGATGCTCAGTTCCCTAGGTGTGTGCATTGCAAGAAGAAAGCAACTGGAAGAGACCACCCATTCCCACACTCTCATGGCCTCTCTGCACAATGAGTAAGAGCGTGTTCCTCCTGCTTGTTGATATATCAGACCACCAACATGTTGTCTGTGTGAATCACCACCATTCCCATTGGAAGACGATCCTAAAAGGCTTGCAGTGTGAGGTGGACTGCCGTCATCTCTACAAAGTTTATGTGCAACTTGGTCTCAGAGGAGGACCACGTGCCTTGGACTGTTCTGACCTGAAAATGACTGCTACACCTCAACAGGGATGTGTCCATGGTCACCATGGCTGTGAGTGGGGGAAGAGAAAATGGTCTGCCTCAAAGGACATCATCTGACTGAAGCCACCACTGGAGATGCCATCTGCAAATGGGAGTCATCAGACTAGGCATGGACACTGGATGAGACAGAATGGACCACTGCACCGCTACCATCCATTGAAGCACTCACATATAGTATCTCACTAGTGGTACGAGGAGAATGGCCATCAACATGAACCTCAGGGCTCTGAGGATGAGGTGTTCCTGAGGCAACGGTACCTCCAAGACAGCCCTGACCTGCTGTCTGATCAAGTCCAATCTATGAGGGGGTAATGCTGCAATCTCTGTTACTGTGTTGAAATTGGTCCCAATGAATTCTAGGCTTTGCATCAGAGATCACTTTGACTTTGCCATGTTGACTGTAATGTCTAGCATTTTGAAAGTCTGCAAGAGATACTGCATGATGGATACCAATCAATGCCTTGTGGGAGGTGTGAGAAGCCAATAATCCAGGTATGGGAACACCTCAAATCCCAGAAGCTGCAGGTGAGCAGCTACTACAGCTAAGCATTTGGTAAACATCCTTGGGGCTGTAGTGAGTTCAAATGGTAGGGCTCTTAAGTGGAAATGATTGGCTCAGCTCTGGAAGCACAGATGCCTCCTGGAATGCTTGTCTATCTTGATATGATAGTAGGAATCCTGCAGGTCTATGAAGCACATCCAGTCATCCTTCTGCAACAGTGGCAGGATGGACTGAACAGTGACCATCCTGAACTTCAACTTCTTGATGAATAACTTCAATTTGCTGAGGTCCAGAATTGAGTGCAGGTCCCTGGTCTTATTCTCGCTTCTTTTTGGTGCCAAAAAAGTTCCTGATCCTCTTTGACCTAATGGGACCTCCTGGATGGCTCTTTTTTCTGGAAGTGCTAAAACTTCTCTCTGAGCTAGTTCTCTCTGACTGGGTGGCACATCAGGGAGAACCCTCTCATTATCTGGAGGAGGTTAGGAAAAGGGAATGTTATAACCCCTGGATATGATCTTGAGCTCTGTTAAGCCAGCTCCTTTTTTATGGCCGCAGCTACCACAATGGCATTGACTGGTACTCCCTTGCTCCACTGTGCTTTGGCTATGAGGGGGGGGGGGCCTCAAACTTGTCAGCCTTCTTAGGAACCAGTTCTACAGTGTCAGGTTCCTTCCATGTCCTGTGCGCGATAAGGTCAGCGAGCTCGTCTGCAGGGGGAAAATCCAGGACGTAGATGGGCCCGTCGCAAAAGCCTTCAGGAACACAGATTCCTCCAAAGTCAGGGGCTGGGGGGACCATCTACCTTTCTGCTTTAATAGCTTCAGAATGTCTCCAAAGGAGACGTCGTCAGGCAGAGATTTGGGGGACATGTCTCCTTCATCAAACTCTGTGTCTTCCATGAGGGACTCCATGAGAGAGTCCAAGTGCCTCCTCTTGCACTGTCTTCAGTGGTGTCTCTTCTGTAAGGGGCTCAGGCGAGGACTTGGAAGAGAGGGGAACCCCTGTGATTATGGATGCCTGATGGTTATCTTGGGAGGACTATCCCTGGACAGGATGGATGGGCTCAGGGCTCCTAATATTGATGAGCTGGGACATTCCCAGTAGAGGGGGAAGATGCTGCTCTACATCTGGAGAAGGTCCGCTCTACCACCTGAAAGGCTGAAGGACTTGAGGAAACCCCATCCACATCCCCAGTAGCTGAAACCACATGGGAAGATGGTGGGGAGTCAGCCCTGGGTCCCAGCCCTCCGGACAGTACCTGTCCTGACCTGTCAAAGGTTGAAGCCCCCAAAGGAAGAGACTGGTCTGAAAGGCCTGGACCTGAACCCCTCCCCAGGGGCCTGGTGCCAACCTCTCAGAGCTGAGACTCACTCTGATCCAATGGTAATGGAATAGAGCTGGTCAGGGACCCTGACAGAGAGGGGAAAACCTGAATTCCCAGATCTGCTGATGCTTCCCTAGAGAAAACTGACCTAGGATTCTGAAACCACAGGAATCAGAAGAGGAGAAGGCAATCTAGGAGCTGGGGATCTGCCTGAGCCCGAATGAACCAGGGACACTAAGAGACCCCATCGCTATCTGGGCCCTAAGGAAATTCCTCATCATCCTGTCCATATCGGAAGGTAAGAGGCTCCTGGAAGAACAGGGAAGAGGCCAAAGAATGGAAGGATTTAAACAGAGAAGCCGGCTTGGATCCTACCAATACCATGTGCTGTCCCCAATCTGGGGAAATGACTCCTGTGCCTGGGAGTTAAAGCTTCAGATCCCATGAAGATCCTGCTGGGGAGCCCTGAATAATTAACTCCAGATTTGACAAACATATCTACTCTGACCTTGGTTGACTTGCCTGCCTTAGATCCGAGGGAGCTGATGGATACTAAGTAATGGAGATAGGACCCCAGGATCTCCGAGTCGAGGAGACCTTGACAACTAATGACAGATCCTGAGACATCAGATCTGAAACAGTCATGGACAGCTTCGAATCTGGAGAACTCTGATATGAATGTCTGGGCCATTTTTGCAGTGCTGGAGAAGAAGCCCCAGTGAGGCAGAGGAGGCTTTCCTTTTAGATTCTTTTTGGCCACTAGAAGAGAGAGGGCCCAAAACAAAAGGGCCTTCTTGCGACATACCCTTGAGCAATAATTTGTTTTGGTGATCCACCAATGCCAGAGGGTTGAATGCAGCACAAATGGAGCAGTCAACCTCAAGATGGATAGATCCCAGACAAAAGACACACTTCTTGTGGGCATCAGAGTTAAGCATATTACTTCCACAAGAAGAGCATCTTTTAAACCTAGTAGGCTTGTCTCTTTCAGACATAGTTCTGCATGCACTCACTGAAACACACATAGAAAAAGAGTGAACTACAACCAAAAAACTGAAAGGAGAAAGAAATCAGCAGACAAAATCCAAAATAGACCTAAAAACTATAGTACAAGGGTAGGCAACTGCTGCTAGATATAAAAGGGAAAGGACAAAAAAGGCACCAAGCACCAAGAACAGAAGGGAAGGGAAAGATACACAAGCCTAATGCCAGCAAAAGCTAAACAAGGGAGGGGAAGAAGAGAAAAGTCTAAACTACCCAAAGGAATAGAAGAACTCACTTAACTGGAGAAAATTCAATGACAAATTTCCCTGAAGAAAGTTACGAGCCAGGAATCACATCCGTTGTGAAATGCGCCAAATAACATCTGAGGGGTACAGGTTAGAAAGGGATTATGGGAGATGGGAGGAGTTTGAGCCTTGACTCTAAGTCTGTAAAGTGCCAGATCGGATCCAACATTGGATCCAAGAGCCAGATGTGATGAATAATGAAATGGATAACATCAGATCTAAATATGTAGCAGCATAAGGATTAATTAAACCTATAGATGTTGGATAAGGTTTGGGAAGAATGTATAAAAATGTAAAAGACCAAAGAACTTTATGCATCCTAACTGCCTTTTTAGATTCAGCCAGCTGACTGTCAAAAAACTGCAAGCAGTAACAAACACATCCTCCAAAGCTGAAAGAATCTGAGGAATGGGTGCAAATTATAGAAATTTCTTTTGTAACAACTGAGCAACTGATAACTCTCAGTGTTCTACAGCTGAAAACACTGGCACATTTTAGAAATAGTCTCAAAGAAAGAGACCCCCCCCCACTCCACAGGGACACTCAGAAACTGAACTCTCTTCTCAGTCTGAATCAGGAATCTGAGAAGAAAACCCTGTGTCTGTCCTTTCATCCTGTCCAGATTCAGAATCTTGAATCGCTTCAGAAAAGGTGATATCCTAACCCCCTCTTTTACTAGAAACTACTTGACAAGACAGATCAATAGCCTGAATTAAACCCTGAGCCAGACCCAGTAAACTAATCCTGTCTAAGGAAATTTGAGGAGGAGTAGATGCATGCTTAGTTTTCTGTTTCTTTTCTGACAGGAAAATGGACCAACTGTGTTATTAAAGGCAGTAGCAGATTCCCCAGGGATGAGTACAGCATTCTGTAGTCTTCTGTGTTTCTCTCCAGAACAGACAATAGTGGCTCTCCCTTGCCCACTAAGGGTACCCCAAAAGCTACAGAAAAAGTGGCTACAGTCAATAGTGGCTGTATATACCAAAGAGATCAAGCTGAGTGGGAGGTATACAGCAGAGTCACCCACCTGCAGCTGGGACAAGATAAGCGAGTTAAAGATAAGACAGCTGTTTTTATATCTGAATTTACTAAATGCATCTCCCAAAAACCACTGTATGTTGGCTGGATACTTAAATGCATCAGAAATATGTTGAGACCCTTTCACTTCTAAGTGTAATAGTGATACATTCATTTATGTTGAGACCCTTTCACTTCTAAGTGTAATAGTGATACATTCATTTCAGTATGATAAATGCTCTGAGTTCAGATCAGCATGTAGCTTTTAATACACAATGGGAAAACATTTTTGATATTGACATTGCACTTACAACACCAACGTAAAACTGCAAGCTATTACAGCTGGTCCTTCACCTTATTCAGGCAATGTTTGACGTAAAACTGCAAGCTATTACAGCTGGTCCTTCACCTTATTCAGGCAATGTTTGATGTAAAACTGCAAGCTATTACAGCTGGTCCTTCACCTTATTCAGGCAATGTTTGACGTAAAACTGCAAGCTATTACAGCTGGTCCTTCAACTTATTCAGGCAATGTTTGACGTAAAACTGCAAGCTATTACAGCTGGTCCTTCACCTTATTCAGGCAATTTTTGACGTAAAACTGCAAGCTATTACAGCTGGTCCTTCACCTTATTCAGGCAATGTTTGACGTAAAACTGCAAGCTATTACAGCTGGTCCTTCACCTTATTCAGGCAATGTTTGACGTAAAACTGCAAGCTATTACAGCTGGTCCTTCAACTTATTCAGGCAATGTTTGACGTAAAACTGCAAGCTATTACAGCTGGTCCTTCACCTTATTCAGGCAATGTTTGACGTAAAACTGCAAGCTATTACAGCTGGTCCTTCACCTTATTCAGGTAATGTTTGTGTACTTTGGCAATTAGGTGATGGATATATGAAACACTTCAGACCAAGCAGTAATCTGAGGAGATATTATCCGGCTGATTATTGCTCTATAATAAGGGGAATGAGGGTGTGGGAAAGGAGAACTGACGGAGAAGGTACAAACCCTAAGGAAAAAATGGAGCTGCTTTTATAATAAATTGGTTTCAATTGTCAATCAGTATGTCCCATGTAAAAAAATTATGACATCACCTAAACTGAAAGGAACAGCTTGATGGAGTGCACATTTACTGTACCAGTGATGCAAGGGGGTAATGCGAGCTAACAAAAACAGTTAAATGTAACAATTTTTTCTTTTTTCTCTTGTTCACCTTTTATCGGAGTTCTGTTTGCATAGCTTAGCAATGTATTTCTGAAATGTGTTGGATCTATAAACCCGTTGTCTTCCCTTGTGAACAGAACAAAAATGAAAGAGAAGGAATGGACTTTCTTTTTAGATGTAATGCTGTAATCTCTAACGGACTTGATGCTTTCATGCCATTAACACACCATGATGGATTCAAATGGAAAGAAATAGACATGGATAGGTACTGTCAATTCATGTTGTTGCAGAACTGATGTTTTTAAGCTTTTGTTCCTGAAGGGAGGTCATGATGACAAGTAAAATAAATGGTCAAACACTGTTTTTTTTTCCAGTGTCAGGACAGTGATGTCATGTGGTGACCACTGGGGGCTGGGAAAAAACATAGTAAATAATTCTGTGCTATGAGACGCTAAGAGTATGATATTGTGATGCTATATTGACTTGTCTATGTGGTGTGTTCATCTGGAGCCGCTACAGATGAAACAAAATGCCTAACACAACAACAGAGTTATATGCTTTTCATGGAAACCATCTGCTGAATGGCACTTAGAGAATAACGAATGACTCTACAAGGGACTATACTTAATACACACACACATTTAGTGCCACCATCACACAGGACATGTTTCTTAATTTATCTAAGGTATGTAGGATATTATCATGCTAATGTGATCCTGGTTCATAATCAGATCATAACAATGTACTATAGGACTTTTACAACCAAGGCATCTCATGTCCTTTGTCACCCTGGTGACTCTGACATGTCCTTGTAAACACTGCATACAGGAATGCATAGTTCTTATTTTATTTTGATTTTGTATTCATTCCTCGCTTGACAAATGCAGTTACAAATGCTATTTTGCATCTTCTGGGAATATGCAAATTTGAATTTTGCGATCAGTACTCTACCTCAGTTAAATTCAGACAAAGATACAAATAAAATAAGCTTCAATAGGACAATACATTCTCAATTCTATTATTAAAGATCCTGGTGAGTATTCTGAGGTAGATCAGGTTCTATACAGTTGAGGAGGGAAAGCTTTAAAGATATGATGAAAAAAATTTACCAGGATTATAACAACACAAAACAAAACAAACTAGCAGAAGGGGAGTAGTTAAGGGCACAAAAAACTCATTACTTGGACTTCCAAGATGGCGACAAACTGAGTAACAGCTTAATTTTAGTGCACTGAGTCAGAAAACACAAACTCAGAAAAGAAAGCCAGGGAATTTGTCTTTGTATAAATTTCAATTACTGCGTAGTAAAGTACAGTTGTATACACTTACCATAAATGTAGATGTTCGTGTATTCACTGTTGCAGTCATTACACTTGGGTTATCCTGCTGGCAGGCTGCCCTCAGTCGGCCTGAATACCAAAGTCTAGGTCCGGTGTCGGTTGCTGTCGCCTCTTCCCTGATGTC